>NC_057809.1:418771307-419066345 GCF_018294505.1 Triticum aestivum
CTTACAAACCGGTTTTAAAGCTCCGTTTTCTACTAGTGTCTATTGATCAACGAGCTAGTCAACTAGAGGCTTACTAGGGACATGTTGTGGTCTATGTATTCACACATGTATTACGATTTCCGGTTAATACAATTATAGCATGAACAATAGACAATTATCATGAACAAGGAAATATAATAATAACCATTTTATTATTGCCTCTAGGGCATATTTCCAACACCAAGAATAGGACACATGTCATAAATATTACATCTCAAATCCAGACTTTAATTATTACATACCTGAATGGCTCAAGGCTAGCTTACAAATAAGACACAACATGAAAAATAACAAAGATCTTTGTGGAGTCCATCAACGCCATTGGAAAAAGTTGATTATAGACATCACAACCCTATGTCACATCACTTCCTCATCATATAAAATCACGTAACATGATTAGTTGCAGCCACGTAGGTCGGTATATTGAATGTACCAGCAAGTCACATTGGAATGATAATAACATACCTACTTTTACTAGCTGGTTAGTCAAAGGATGACTTGTGGCTATTTTGCAAAAAAAAGTTATTTTTCCCTCATAAGTACATAATAGTGAATTTGTTTTCTACAATTAAATACATATGGTTGAATTAGGCAACTCCAATTCCAACCTATTCCCATCATTAAAGTTCCCTCTCAAGTTTTTCTTAAGGTGTATCATCTGTCAAGAACATCTAACAATTGTAATGGTCTAGATACTCAAATTTTCCATAACTGGGGACACGAGTAATTGATTGGATTTAAAACACTCTTTAGAGGTCTGTGCACTTTACCCACTAGACTCGATCAACTCCATTAGCTACTAGACACAATGGTATAGAAACCGGGAGAAGACCAATATGAAGTCTTTCAGAATCACTCACCTCCACCCAACGCATGTCGGTACACCTACACATCATCTACATATTCTAACATCACACATGCATGGCTCCCACAACCTACGCAACTAGGCAGGGCCCATAATGGTCAGTGGTTGTACATGGTAGCTATTATTCACTAAGTATGTTAGCTCTTCCTGAGCCTGGGTGGCACCCATTTAGGACATATTCATAGGGTATAAACCATGACGCACCTTGTTGAAACCACCCAGGAATACTGATGAGAGTACTTAACCATGGACCATGTCCTTAGAAAAGGAACAAGAATCCATGATGCAATCATGTCTTCCCAGGGAGGTGAATTCTAAGTTTCTAGTCAACTCATTAACAAGTCCTCACATAATCTCGATGCATACACGAATCAACCCCATCTACATATCACCGCAAGAATACAAACTACTACAAGCTATGTTGATAAGGAAACAAGTTCACATCATACAACCATCCTAAACTGGGTTTCAATAGCATAACATGATACAATAATATTCCCTACACATGCATATTCATAATATGATACAGAACAACATGCATAGCAAAATAAGCCGGAGTATGATGAAGGTGCAACTTCCTCATAGGTTTGATGATGTTCTTCATACTCAAAATCCTGATAATTATACTCTTGGCACTCCAAGCAACTCATTGTAAACAAAACAACCAAATAAATAACCGTGCGATAAAGAAAAAACAAAAAATATTATGACAAGGTAACCAACATCGACATAACTCGGCCTAATATATAATATAGGTCTTTATTGTGCTATAAGGTGATATGTGAAGCAACCAACTCGGAGAAATTAACAAATAAATAACTATTGCTTTGTAGACTTATATTATAAATATCATGGAACATGGTCAAAAGTGTTTGGAAAACAACATACAAATGGTGTAATAAGTTGCATATGGCAAAAGGGTTCATTTGCAAAAAGAATTGATTCAAAAGGAGAACCATAAATCAAGTTATAGTGAAATCAAGTTTGAATTTCAAACGCAAACATTTAAAACAATATATGAATTTTGAGTATACATGATATGATCATCAAGCATTTGATACAATTGTTCAGGTGCAAAAGGTATTAGTTGAAAATGTGTTATGGTTTGCAAGTTATGATCAAAAGAGTTCAAATTGGAATTGATTGAATTTTAAAAGTTCAAAAGTTGAATATTTTAGTTTCAATGGGAAGAGGGTCTCGCAAGGATCACTTTGCAAAAAGTTTCACCTCAATTGGAGCTACATTTAGAAAGTTATGATTGTTTAGAGTTGTAGAGCTTTTTTGCCAAAATGCCGATACACGTGGCTGTTTATTTAACATAAAAACATTTCACAATAGAATTTTCTCGGATTTTAAAGAAGATGGATGGTTCAGATCGACCAATGCCCCATCTTGTAGAGTAGACATGGGCAGCTGGATTAAGTGGCATTTGAAGACTTGATATAGCCTTCGCTAGGGTTTGGAGAGGTGGGGAAATTCCTCACGTGCGTTCCTCCAGTGGCAATGGTGTGGTGGTGGCTTCGGCTTCACTCCTGGAGGTTGCTCTGGTGACTCCTGGAACTCAAGAAGATGGCTACGAGTGGAGGTTCTCTTCGACGACTTTGTTTTATCCTTGGCGGCAACGATGGAGGCTTCTGGCGACGACAAAGCGTGAATGGAGCCAGCATGATTCAAGGCGAGGCATGGGAGCTCGTTGTGGTGAGCTATGCAAGGGAGGAAATGGCTAGGGAGGTATAGCATTGTGATAGTGGATGAAAGGAGCAAGAAGGGGGCGGAAGGGCACGGGGCGGGTGACGACAACAAGTGGCCATGGAGTTACGAAGCGGCGGACTCCGGCAAGATCATTCGTTCTAGAGAATGGGAGATTGCGAATCGGCAAAAAATTGTAAGAAAAGTGGTTGGGGAACTTATATAGGGTGGTTGTCGGCCTAGGGGGTAAATAATTTATCGTATCGATCAATTTGTTTTTGCTTCGGTTCGGTAAGCTACAGTCTAAGATGAACACACTTCGGGAGGAAAATGACAAGCAGACCCCGTCCTTCAATGTCTCAGAGAAAAGTAAAGGGAAAGGGTTGCGTTGTGGGTTGCCGATGGGCTGGAAGGAAAAGATAGAGTGTCATCTCCTAGTTTCTGCAGCGCGAAATATAGCCATGGGCTTTGGCCCAACTAGAATAGCGTTTTATGGTTTATCCTACTTACTAATAACAAGAAATTGAATGTGGCTAAATAAAATGTCAATTCACTTCCTACAAATACAATAATATCACAAAAAGTCTTTTACTAATATACGGCCCATGAGAAATAGTTCCAGCTCCAAATATTTAACAAAATACATATAATATTTTTATAAAGCTTGTTTTTATCTTTATAAATATTCCTAACATTAATTTAGAGTTATAAATAATTCCTAAAATATTTTAAACTTCAAATAAATTGAAATATGAATATTTAAGATTCATTTAAACTCCAAAAGCTTCAAATCCTAGTCAAAACTGGTTAAGCTTAAGTAACACAAGCAAGTTTAATCTATTATATTTAAATAATTAACATTTCAAAATTTAGAAATTTGGGATGCTACAAATCGGCAACCATTAAAATGAAAATCTCGTCCTATAAACACATGGCAAATTTCTATGTTGTAGCATGGCTATTATCTTTTGTTAGGATGTCAAATATCTTTATTATAGCATGAAAAATATCTCTGTTATAGCATGACAGTTCCTCAACATTCCATGAGAGTGGTTTTTTAGGGAACGTTGTTTGATGATGCCATTCACTCGAATGAGCTTCCCGAGGGAACATTTGTTGCTGACATCATCTTTGGTGGTGACGAAGAGTTTTGCAGGGTCATGTGAGGCTTTCGTGCTTTTTCCCCCTAGATCCATCTTCTTAAAATGAAATATCTCATGAATCATTCATCCAAATTACAATCCTTTTTCATCGTTGTATCCCTTGCATCGAGATCTTCAAAATTAGATTTAATGTTGGTTTGTTTTGTTGAACTTTTTTCAAATGGAAATCATGCTCCCATGAAATAAAATGTGCTCCCAAACTTTACTATCACATGCTCCTAAATAAACTAATCTATGCTCTCACATTGGTGAATGTCAGAGTAATTGGATACGGATACCTCGTAGACGGCAAGACAATATTTCAAGACATCGGGGCTAGCAAAGCCCCTCAGTCTGCCTGCCAGCTGCCGACTGCGCCAACCAGCCGGCTGCCGACTGCAGCCCGACTCGACACCGACAAAACACCGACGAGACGGATGTACCCGAGAACTATTCACGCGTCATCTCAGTCATCATGTATAGCGTCACTTGTCCCCTGGCATTATTTATGAAGTGACGCAGGGGACAAGCATAACACCCCATCATGCCTTGCCCATGCCACCACTTAGCTTAGATGATAAGCTAGCCACACTATATATATGAGCATCCATCCATCCATCCGGGAGGAGACACACATGGACTCTCACGCACACACACAAGCTAGCAAGCAAGCTAGCTATCCATCCATCCATCCATCCACATGAGCACACATGCTCACGGCTATGAGCATGGCCGACCACTAGCATGCCTTATATAGGCATACACAAAGCCAGATGCCTATGGCACTGATCTCAGATACAGCTTTAGGAGCGACTCTGTACCAGATATATCAGATACACTCAGACATGCAGCAGTATGAGTATTATCTCTACGGAGAGCTCCGAAGCTGGGTAAACTAGAGCGTGCTACTCGCATACCCGCTCCCGGTCCTATCAGCAGCAGTCTTATCCTCACACTAAGCCCTTGTGGCATCTGTCGACTCGCAAGCCCCCCGTGAGAATACCATGACAGTTGGCGCCCACCGTGGGGCGGTACTACTACTATGCTACCACGTTGCTGCTGGTTTCGCAGTCCGGGCGGGACCATCTTCGCCATCACCGCCGCGGCGTCGCGCCGTCTCTCCGGTAGCGCTCGGGGGCTTGACTTCGACCCGCCCCCGGAGCGGCCGTGCGGGACGGCGCGTCCTCGTCGTTGGCCTCGCCACCTTCGTCATCACCACCGTTGCGACGCCGGCCGTCCGTCCGCGCACACGCCACGCGCACGTTGCCTCACTTCGGTCGGCCGCGTCCGTGCGTGTCGTGCCGCGTCGCTCGCGTCTACTCCCCTCCGCATTGTGCCTTGCTCCGGCCGAAGCACGCGTTTGCTTCTTTATATATCGTCTATACAAGCTAGCTAGCTGCTAAGTCAAACAGTCAAACCATTGGCCATACCCTACACAGATACTACCAAGACAATCCCCATACACTGCCTGGACACTACTCAGACCACATCGCCACGCGTCTCCTCCGCTGGTCGCCCCGCCGCCAAGCACCTCCTCTGCATGGCTTGCGCGCCTCCGTCCCGGCCACCGGCTGCAGCCGCGCTCCCCTGTCGTGCAGCGCCCGCCTGCTGGCGGCTGACCCCTCTGGTGCTGCTCCGGGGTGCACGTCGCCCTCGACTCCTGCGATGGAGCCATCCGAGGCTCCCTGCCCGCTGCTGCTCTCCACCAATCACACTGTGTCCCAGCACTAGCACCCGGCCGTCGTCGCTCCTCCAACTATGAGGGCCGGCTCCTGCTACGCTGCGCCTCATTCCGTCCTCCCGCGCCGGCCGGCTCCCACTCGGCCTCCTACGTTCGCCCGCGGCGCCGCTCCGTCCGGCTTCCGGGCTCCGAGGCCGCGTCCACGTGGCCTCCGGCCCGTCCGGGCTGGCTCCCGTGCGTCCGCCCACGCCCCGTCCGACTCCACGCGTCGCGCTGGGTCCGGCTGCGCCCGTGCCTCGCTCCGACTCCACCCGCTCCAACCGCGTCCGGCCTCTACTCCCGCCGGCTTGCCGCTCCAGCCGGCGGCCGGCTTCATGTGTCGGGTCCGCCTCCTCCCCGCACCCATGCCGGCTCGTTGCTCTGACCGCCTGCGCCACCACCCGGACGACCCGGTCATCTCCGGCTCCGCCCTCTTGCTCCCCAGCCGCGTCGGCCGGCATCCGGGCGCCAGCTCCGCCTGCTCCCCCCGCGCGTGCGTCAGGCTTGCGCAGTTCTGCGTGTGCCGGCTCGCGCCGACTCCTTGGTGGACGAGCTCGCCTCGCCGGCTTGCTGCTTCGGCCGACTGACGCACTCTGGGAAGCCACGTGCACCCTCACCGGCTCCCCGCGCCTCGAGTGCCTTCGGCCGACTGCCTCTGCTGGAGAAAGAAAAAGGGGCCAACTAGAAACAAAAAGAAAAATAAAAAGAAGAGGCCGATTGCGTAGTGGCCGGCTGGAAAAAGTGGGACGGCTGCTCGTCTGGCCGGGTGCTATAAAAAAGAAAGAGAGAGAGAGAAAAAAGTGGACGTCTGAGAAACGAAGCAGAAGAAGAAGAGTCCGTCCGGTTGTACGGGCAGATAAGAAGAGGAAGACAAAGTAGTTGCCGGGAGATCCGGCCCGACTACTCAGCAGCCGGCCCGAATCTCGGGGGCTACACCCAGCGGGTGCGCTGACGCGCCCCCGCGAAGAAAAAGACAAAGTAGTTGCCGGGAGATCCGGCCCGACTGCTCAGCAGTCGGCCCGAATCTCGGGGGCTACACCCAGCGGGTGCGCTGACGCGCCCCCGCGAAGAAGAAGACAAAGTAGTTGCCGGGAGATCCGGTCTGACTGCTCAGCAGCCGGCCCGAATCTCGGGGGCTACACCCAGCGGGTGCGCTGACGCGCCCCGTTGAAGAAAAAGACAAAGTAGTTGCCAGGAGATCCGGCCCGACTGCTCAGCAGTCGGCCCGAATCTCGGGGGCTACACCCAGCGGGTGCGCTGGCGCGCCCCCGCGAAGATTGCAGACAAGAGAAAAGTTTTGTCCAGCTCCCAGTAGCCGGCAGAAGAGAAGAATAAAGGGCGTTGCAAGACGCCTCGCCGCCTGGCCGGTCGAGCCTGACCGGCCGGGACCCCCCTTCGAGCACCCGGGGGCTCGAAGGCTACACCCAGCGGGTGCGCCGACGCGCTCCGCGAGCGCCGAGTCGCGCCGACTGTTTTTGACGACCGCGACTACACAAAAATCAATGTGAGCTCCTCGCCCGCATATTTTTGCACCAGCAAGCATGGATAACCACGAGCGATGCTCGGGGGCTGTCTCCGCATTTTATTACAGTAGCATCACTGTTCGCCCCGGCGCCAGCCAGAGTTGCCCCGGGGGCTGGCCGCTTGGCCTGAGACGTTAGTTCCCGCAGACGGCTTAGTACCGTGCGCGGTACCAAAGGCTCACTCTTAGTCACAGACCGTAGAGCGGCTGTCCGGCTAGCAAGGGTGAATGCTGGAGGCCACCCACGCGAAAAATGTCCGGAAAACGGTTCGGGCGACCCGGCCGTTTTCCTTTACAAGTATCTACTCGGTTGAATCTGCTCCTAGACTCTGAGTACTGTACACTCCACTTCGCGGCCCACTCTCAGTCACAGACTGCAGAGCGGTTGTCCGGCAAGCAAGAGCACAAGCCAAAAAGTGGAGGGAACATGAAAAAGATTGAAGGGGGCTCGGACGAAACCGAGTCGGCACCCTCCGCATAAAACTTGCAATACTAAAAGCAAGCATATGATATATTTGCGTGGACTAACTTTGTCCTTTTTATGATCATTTCCATGAACATTTGCCAAAAAACCTCCGCCCAACTTTGCCAAGTTGCTCGGAGGCTTGGGGGCTACTGTCGGAGTAATTGGACACGGATACCCCGAAGACGGCAAGACGATATTTCAAGACATCGGGGCTAGCAAAGCCCCTCAGTCTGCCTGCCGGCTGCCGACTGCGCCAACCAGCCGGCTGCCGACTGCGCCAACTAGTCGGCTGCCGACTGCAGCCCGACCCGACACCGACAAGACACCGACGAGACGGATGTACCCGAGCACTATTCACGCGTCATCTCAGTCATCATGTATAGTGTCACTTGTCCCCTGGCACTATTTATGAAGTGACGCAGGGGACAAGCATGACACCCCACCATGACTTGCCCATGCCACCACTTAGCTTAGATGATAAGCTAGCCACACTATATATATGAGCATCCATCCATCCGGGAGGAGACACACATGGACTCTCACGCACACACACACAAGCTAGCAAGCAAGCTAGCTATTCATCCATCCATCCATCCACATGAGCACACATGCTCACGGCCATGAGCATGGCCGGCCACTAGCATGCCTCATATAGGCATACACAAAGCCAGATGCCTATGACATTGATCTCAGATACAACTCTAGGAGCGACTCTGTACCAGATATATCAGATACACTCAGACATGCAGCCGTATGAGTATTATCTCTACGGAGAGCTCCGAAGCTGGGTAAACTAGAGCGTGCTACTCGCATACCCGCTCCCGGTCCTATCAGCAGCAGTCTTACTCTCACACTAAGCCCTTGTGGCATCTGTCGACTCGCAAGCCCCCCGTGAGAATACCACAATAGTGAAGCATCACTATACTCCCGCAAGTAAGCACATTTATGCTCTTGAGTGTACCATGCTCCCACGGTTGAAGCACAACTATGCTCCCAAATGTACGATCTTGTGCCCCGCGGGGTTGAAGCATACCTATGGCCATGCTAGGAAGGAGCACACTATGCTTCTTACAAATGAAAAACGAAAAAGAAAAAAAAACTCAGATAACCAAAGAAAATGAGTATGTTGAATAACCCATAAAACCAAAAAGGAGAAAAGATGAAAAATATTAGGGAAAAAGCCATAATCTGAGCGAGCTATCCGTGCAGTGTCGAAGGGGAGTGATCCTTTTTTGTTGTTGAGGGAAGGCTTTTATGGCTAGCTTTATCAATAATCAACAAGGAATTTTCAAGGGTGATTCGCTCGTGGTGATACAAATGGGGAGTGATCCTTGTTATGCATGGGAGTGTCGTTTAGGAAAACCATCGAAGAGGCACCTTTTAATTAGCCGCTCCCTAGTTTAACATATTCTACCTATTCACGTGGATCGATATAAGCACATGAACCGGATTTTCATACCGGCCAACTGACATAGTGCCTATTTATGGCTGACGAGCTCTACAGAGTTTGGTATTTTAAAATAATATTAATAAACCACATTTAAATGCTTCAAATTTTTTGTCAAAATTTGTATGTGTTCATTACGGATATGTGAAATTTCATTTAAAATTTTGTGATTTGTATGCTAAATAGAAAATGTAAGATTCCGGCCCAACAACAAAAATGTTTGGCTCACCTTAAATTAAATATTTCTCTTTTTTCTGTATGCCACATGTGAAGATATATTGTTATAAAATTTTGCACATACATAGTATACTTTGCACATCTGTACGCCTATTTTAGTTTTCTCAAAAAAAAGAACTGTATGCCTATTCATATTTTTTCTACCGCAAGAGCTAGCTTAAGTCCTTGAGCATGGCTGACGCCCCTTCACAATGATTAAATCAAAATCAACATCGTTGTTGGGATCAAGAGTGAGCTGGGCAAAGGGGGTGGGAGGTGTAGCCCGCTCTTCGACAGGATTACTGGGAGCACCGTGTAAACCTTATGATAGGGTGACAGACCCTAATAACTGAAGTATTATCACTGTCTGGCGGCGTCATCTTCGCTAAGTTAAGGGGCTCTCAGATTGCCATCATGAAGATAGACTGCTTGGAGACCGTGAACCTCTAAAACTCTCGTCATAATTCTTGCTCGGTTGTGGTTTTGATTCCTCTAGAAATTGAGGATTTATTTATATGTTTTAAGCTATTTTTATTATTCAACGCCTACCTAGATCATCTAATCTCCAGACTCATCTTTGCACTAAGCGGGGCATGTTCCCTTCAAATGATTGAGTCTGGACTGATACTAAACCTACTTTCAGTTAGTAGCACTGTCACAAGTGCCCTATCGTTGAATAAAAACTTCCAAATTTCAGATAAAAAAAGAGGGTATTTTAATACCGGACTCCCTGAACCCGGCCTCGCATTTTCGCCGACCGACAGCGCTACTAAAATAGAGTGAGCATTTGCACGCATGCACTCGGCTTCAGCAACTCCTTGGAGACACCGGAAAAAAGAAGAGGCTGAGGTGGAACGTGTGTGCCTCGGAACAAAGATTCCCGTGGTGGCCAGAGTACAGAAGCGTGTATACCGCCGGACCCACGTGCCCGGCACCGGCACGAGGAGGCGCCGGCTCGCCGGTCACGCCCACATGCCCGTGCCGTCCTCCGGCCTCTGCGCTCGGCGCCAGCTGCGGGATCCGAGCATCCGATGATCCATATGTAGAAACCACGCGACGTGATGGCGGGGATCTGTGCTGTTATTAGCTGCTTTGACTTGCTGTTTTGTTAATCCCGCATGGGGTGGATCGAGCGCTGGCTAATGCGGTGTGGGGATTGATGCACATGCTCGTGTTGGCGTGTGCTTCGGCACAGGTCAAAGCTCAAAGTTAAGCAAGAGCGAGGCCATGACGACAGAAACTCCACGGGCGTTCTATTTTTTTGTGAGTGTGTGTGAGCAAATTTTTGTTGATGACTTATCAAGCTGACCACCTGGTACTGGTAGTGTGTGTGAACAATGTTCGGTTTGTATAGGGGACGACTTGTGTAGAATCTGAGCTTGCTGTACAAAAATAGAAAAAGACATCCTGGACCACTAGATTGGAGATCAATGGTGCAGATTTAGGTGGAGGGATCTCAGCCCACTTACTGTAGGTTTTGCAGAAAACCCCCTATTGGCAGTTAGACATGACATAGGACATTTGCATTATGCACCTCAAGTCTTTGTGAAATACAACTATTTTCAGATATGAAATGTGCTAATGCCCATATCGTCTTAGTCTGAAACAACTGGTCTCATATAAAATCTGAGCAAATATTTACTGCGTGGAATCCAGACACAGACACCACTAATTTTTCAAGAGAGTTGAACATCTTGGTCACTGAGAAACGACAATATATATCACAAATATTTTAGCACATGAGATAATAAGTGATCCCGGGTCAAGTAGAACCACACGTACATGTCAAACTGGAAATATAGCAATTTAAGGATTGATAGCTGCTCGGCAAGCATTTCAGTACTCGAGTACATGAGAACACATCACAAAAGGCTAGTAGAACTGGAAGTAGAGCAAATTAAGGACTGGAATTATCAGTGCTTAGCAAGCATTTGAGTACTTGAGTACATGTGGCATACAGATCATTTTTAGTATATGGCCGGCAAGACCAAGTGGTAAAGACTGAAATTATCATCGCCCAACAAGCATCTTGCTGGTACAAGAACGAAAATATCTATCATTTTGCCTCGTGTTAGTGCTTCCTGGCAATGGAGCCTCCTGCTGGGAGAGAGATGACAACCTCCATGGACACTTGATCAGTTCGATCTACCTAGGTAAACACACCAAGTAAATAGGGGTCAGTCAGAAACATATACCAAGTAAATAGGGGTCAGTCAAAAACATATACCAAATAGCATATCTTGAGAAGAGAAATAATCATTATATATGTCCAGCTTCTTTCAGCACTCCAACCTAGGAAACATAACTTATACTATGTCAAAACTTAGGTTGAACCTCAAACATATTAATACATATGTAACCAATCAGGATAACTTTATAGGTCAAGCTGGCTTTCCAGCTTCTACAGGGGATTTTCCAAATAAAATAAAATGGCATGTGATAGTTGGATATGTCTAACAGAGAGAGTACAAATTTTTTGTTGCAGCATAGTTCATTATTTCATTATAGACCTACAATAAATGGATTATAATTCCAAGATTAGTTAAAAGCACAAATAAGAACGACAAATAAGTGGCATTGAACAATTTAAAGGGAGTTTTATGAATGCCCTGCAGATGCAAATTATTATTCAAATTTGATAGCTATAAACAAAACTTGATGGCATGCATTATATTATACCTTGTAATAATAAGAAAACCACAGCAGCACGGGAAAATATAAATGAACAAGATGCCAGATAGGCTCATGCCATGGATGAAGGATTAGTACTAAATCACATACACACATCCTTGATTTTGAACACTGTTGACCGATTCCATGGCTGCAAACAATTTCTTTATCAACCAACATCACACAAGGGATTAACATAATTTAGATACATCAGGATATCTTGACTTCCTCGTACCGCTATTCTCACACATGATAGTGCTGGTGCACATGCTGCGATCATTGGAATTGAGGGCTCTCCTAGCGGAGACATCGCACTGCTACCCTCCATTACTGGATCCTGAGATGAGAATTGCAAATTTAGACTGGGGATCATCTTTTCCATGTCAAACTTCTGCCACATGGGCCATATCAAAGGCATGGCTTATGGGAAGCATTCTATTATAGGGAAATGTAATTAATTACTTTGGTAAAAAAGCTAAACAGAAGGACAAGAAAATATTCATGTGCATAGAAATACTGGAGTGAGCACCCAGCCAATAACAAATGTCAGAATTTTGGGGATGAAAGATCAGCAGTAAGCATTAAAAAGGAATTGCCAACCCAAGGAATCCCCTAGCAGAACATGCAATGGCATATTTGTGTCTATTCATCGCAATAGGAGGAAAAAGGATTGCATGCAATTGACAAAAGAAAAACAACAATAATTAGCTCTGTAGTGGGAACAATAACTGTCACAAGTGTGAGTGATTGGACATAGTGATGCCTTGTGCCACTGTCGAAATAAGGAACAGATCAAAGAAGAAAAACATCAACTGTATATATGCATCTGAATATGTATCTTTGCATGGAGAAAAAAAAATAGCCATTGTGTCTCACGTGTGTGCGTGTCGGCTTGCCGCTGAAGAATCGACGAAGCCAGAGCAGCCTACTTCCTATAATAGTGCATCTCGCCGGAATAGCTAGATTTGCTAGTGTATTGCTTCATGCTAGAAATCGGTTAGCGTTTATGTACAGTCGGTACACGTGCTGCTTCTGGTAGCAATACACAATACCACAACTAAGTCATAGCACTAATCAACATGCTGCTTCTGGATAAAATAAGAATCCAACCAACATAAGCATCACCAGAACGGATCTGCTTCTATTCTACTCAAGCTGTTGTTCATTCTTCTGCTGTTACTACTCCAGCAACTGAAATGAAAAGGATTTGACATTAACAAGTAGAAAGAATATAAAGCTATGGAGATGTAGTACCAATCTACTAGCTAATAAAAAATTAACATTTATATTTACCTGCAGAACGAAGAACCGTGGCGGCCTGTTCGCAGAACCAGAGAGCGGCCGGCTGGGAAGGAGGCGAGGATCCACGAGCGTTGAGCTAGTGCTGAATCGCGAGAGGGGGTGGGGGTGGAGGAGGACGGCCGCGAGCTGATCTGGGAGCCTGAGAGTGGGGAGGAGGTGAGGAATCCGATCTAATCTACCTCAAACTGCGCCACCTGCGACGAAACGGCTAGAACCTAGAAGCCATCGGAGAGGAGATGGATCAGCATCTTTGCTGCGCGAGCCCGCCCAGCTTGGCTCAGGATCTTGGTCGTCGCCGTCGCCGCCGCCGCCGAGAAATTTTCGATCCTGTGTCGTCGGTGTGTAAGGATTTGGTACAGACTAGGGAGGGCACCGGGTGCAAATTTGCTTGTATGTTGGACCTCTTTGCAAATTTTGTGCGAAGATCCCTCCATCCAGACCCGTGCCATTGATCTCTCATCCAATGGCCCAACATCGTTTTTTCTATTTTTTCACTACAAGCTCAGATTCTACACAAGTCGTTCCCGTTTGTATAGCACACTTTTTGGAGCACCCCTTAGCATGGCTATAGAAAAATGCTTAAATTAGCCGTTTTCAGCGAGTCAAGCCTGAGCGGGTGCAAAAAGGCTCCACCGAGTGCACGTGATGCCTCTAACAGTGCGTCTGGTATGTAGGTTTGCACATATTTATGTTCTACTCACATTCTTAACCCCCCTCACATAATTCCTTCTAATCTACACAAATTGGCTCAGAAGAAAAAACACTGTTGAATGTTCTACGTACGTCATGTGTAAAATTCGGTGAAGAAAAACATTCCTAATGCTCTAGGATAAATAAACAACAGAATACTATTTCTGAAAGTATTTTGGAGCAATGTTTTTTCCCAAAAGCAATCAGAATGTTTTTCTTCATTAAAATTTGCAGGTACTTAGAACATTTAACAATGTGTTAAAAAAATTCAGAATCTCCTGGTTTTTGCCAATTTTTTTATTTTATTGTTCATGGTGGGTACATTTGAGCTCAGAAGCAGAATAACACTTTAGACGATAAGCATACCTTTTGGAACTGAACACCTTATTTGCAGCTGGTCTGGAAAAGCTATATATCACATGTATGGAACGCCACAGGCGAATCGTCGCCTACATGGCGATGGGCGTGGGCTTGCCAAATAGCAGGAGACCTTTAAACGTCTATGTTCCCGTGTATTTTTAGCACCAGTATTTGGTAGATATTCCTATGAATTGTTCTAGGAGTACGATTTATTTGGTTCATAATGTTCTTTGAATCTTTTTTCCCATGTCCTTCTCTTTTCCAATTTTATTTTATCTGTTTCTTCTTTCTTTTTCATCTTTTTTTCTTCTCATTTTCATGTTTCCTTAAAATAAATATGCGAACACTACTAGAACTATAAGAATATTTAGTTTAAATTATTTTCACATTCTTATTTTTATTATTCATATTTCTATTTTTACATTTTCTATTTTCCATTTCCCTGTGTTTTGCTTTTTCAAGTTTTGTTTTTGTAGTTTTTCCTATTCATATTTTTTTTAAAATATAATATTTTTTAACTGGATGAATTTGTTCTAAAATGCTCATAAAATTTTAAAAATGACGCAAACTTCTTTTATAGCTTTAAATGTTTTTAATCACATGAATATTCTTAGGTATATGAATATTTTCAAAAACGTGCGTCAACAATACAAAACTTATTCGAACACTTTTAAAAAATACATTGACATTTTAATATATACGAACACCTATGTAAACAAATGGATATTTTATAAAATATGTGTGAATAATTTTTAAAATTACCTCGCCATTTTTAAGCATACATGAGAAGTTTTAAGAAATACATGAATATTTTCAAAATATGTGAAACTTTTTCCAAAAAAGTACATGAATATTTCTTTAAACACATGTGAGCAGCCGCAATGTTGGGCCCGACCCACTGCAGGCGAGCGCTCCGTCAGCGTCGCTAATTGAGGGGCTCCGTTATCTCAAAAAACAAAATGAGGGGCTCCGCAATGTCTCGCTTTAAGCGAGACCTAGGGAAACCATCGCATCAGGGCATCTCCGGATGGGCCGGCCCAGGTACGCTGGAGGGCACATCCTCTTTTTTTCTGTTTTTATATCAAGTTTGTTGTTTCGTTTATATATTTACTTTTTTATTTTGTTTACATTTCCAAAAATTACAACCATATATATTAAAACATAAAAATACTTTACTTAATGTTTGGGGAAATGTTAATCATGCATTTGAAAATGTTAAATCTGTAGGGAAAAATGTTGACCATGTATACGTTGTTGAAGAAGTACTTGAAAATATTGAATAAGTCTTAAAATATGTTGAATGAGTATTTGAAAAATGTTGAACAATTATATTTCAAAATGTTGAATAAGTATTAAAAATGTTGAATGAATATTTGAAAAAATGTTGAACAAGCGTTCGGACAGTGTTGAACGTGTATATAAAAAAAATCATCACTTATAAAAAATGATGAATTTTTCAGGTCATGTATATAAAAATGTTAATCAAGCAATTCAAAATAAATATTGAACAAGTATTTCCAAAATGTTAATAAAGCACTTAGAAATGTTAAATGTGTATAGAAAAAAGTGGACCATGTATTAAAAAAATGATGACATTTTTTGATCATGTATATAAAAATGTTAATCAAGCATTTAAAAAATGTTGAACGAGTGTTTTAAAAATGTACATCAATCGTTTGGAAAATGTTAAATGTGTATAGAATTTTTTTGACCATGTATTCAACAAATTTTAATCTTTTTATTTGTAAACTGTTAATCAAGTAGTTTAAAAAATGTTTAAAATGTATATAAAAAATGTTTAAAATGTATTCCAAAACTGTTAATGTTGTATTTGAAAAAAATGTTAGTCAAAAGTTTGAGAATGTTAAAACATGTATAGAAAAAATGTTGATCATGTGTTACAAAAATGTTTAATTTGTATTGAAAAAAAAATGTTAGATGTGTATTAGAAAAATGTTTTGACATATACAGAAATGTAGAATAATAACCAAAAGAACAAAAAAAACTGAAAAAATAAACAACATAAAGAAAAATAAAAAATAAAATAAAAAATTAAGAAAAATGCCAAAAATATGAAGAAAAGAAACAGAGAAGAAACGAAAAAACAAAAAGAAACAAAGAAACCAGCTTGAATCCTCAAGAAGGGTGCGCCGCTGTTACTTATGGCGGATGGGATCTAACGGAGTGGCTAGCAGCGCCTGGTTTCTCCTCGCAGACTAGAGATCGACTCCCATTTCATCTGCTTTTTATTTTGTTCCGCGCGCGAATGGGCCGGCCCAATACAACGTGAGTTACTCCCTCCTTTCATCTATATAGGGCCTAATGCGTTTTTAAGACCACTTTTAACTATTGACAAGATTAATAGTACATGACATACATAATGTGAAAATTATATCATTGAAAGCTCCTTTCACACACGAATTTAACGGTGTGCTTTGTGTAAGTTGCATGTCATATATTATTGCTTTAATATTTGATCAAAGTTAGCCTCGAAAAACGCATTAGACCCTATATAGATGGAAGGAGGGAGTAGGAGAAACTTTCAGCCAAAGCTGGCTACTGTCTAGCTTAATGCCAGACATAGGGCTCATGCTAACAGAGAAATATAGACATGCCCCACTTCCATAGGAGCTAGTCCTCACTGAAAATTATGAACTTATGAGAAAAAGGAAAGGAAACAAAAAGGAAAATACAAAAGGAAAAGGAAAATGTAGAAAAAGAAGCATAAAATTAAAAAATCAGAAAAACCAAAAAAACCTGAAAAGAAAACAAACAAAATAAAAAAACATAAAACCCAATACAGGGAACCTTTAAGAAGGTTACCGAAACCGGCTAACTCGCACTTGAGGTGGGTTGGCCCGTGGTGTGTGTGTCGCTTGCTCGTAAACTTCATGTGCAAAAGGTGGACAATCTCACGTAGAATGTGTTTTATTTATATCATTAGAATCATAGTACAAGTCATATACACATCGACCTGACAAAATTGAAAACGATAGCAGAATGATATCTTTTGCACAAAGGAACATTGCCCAAGAAAGAAAAATACAATTAAGACCTAAGAATCCTCTGAACTTGACATCAACAACCATCACCCTACCAGCGCCTGGTTTCTCCTCGCAGACCAGAGATCGACTCCCATTTCATCTGCTTTTTATTTTGTTCCGCGCGCGAATGGCCGATCCAATACAACGTGAGTTACTCCCTCCTTTCATCTATATAGGGCCTAATGCGTTTTTAAGACCGCTTTTGACTATTGACAAGATTAATATTACATGACATACATAATGTGAAAATTATATCATTGAAAGCTCATTTCACACATGAATTTAACGATGTGCTTTGTGTAAGTTGCATGTCATATGTTATTGCTTTAATATTTGGTCAAAGTTAGCCTCGAAAAACGCATTAGGCCCTATATAGATGGAAGGAGGGAGTAGGAGAAACTTTCAGCCAAAGCTGGCTACTGTCTAGCTTAATGCCAGACATAGCGCTCATGCTAACAGAGAGATATAGACATGCCCCACTTCCATAGGAGCTAGTCCTCACTGAAAATTATGAACTTATGAGAAAAAGGAAAGGAAACAAAAAGGAAAATACAAAAGGAAAAGGAAAATGTAGAAAAAGAATCATAAAATTAAAAAATCAGAAAAAACAAAAAAACCTGAAAAGAAAACAAACAAAATAAAAAAACATAAAACCCGATACAAGGAACCTTTAAGAAGGTTTCCGAAACCGGCTAACTCGCACTTGAGGTGGGTTGGCCCGTGGTGTGTGTGTCGCTTGCTCGTAAACTTCATGTGCAAAAGGTGGACAATCTCACGTAGAATGTGTTTTTTATGGTAATACGTGTTTTATTTATATCATTAGGATCATAGTACAAGTCATATACACATCGACCTGACAAAATTGAAAAAGATAGCAGAACGATATCTTTTGCACAAAGGAACATTGCCCAAGAAAGAAAAATACAATTAAGACCTAAGAATCCTCTGAACTTGACATCAACACCCATCACCCTACCAGTGCCTGGTTTCTCCTCGTAGACCAGAGATCGACTCCCATTTCATCTGCTTTTTATTTTGTTCCGCGCGCGAATGGGCCGGCCCAATACAACGTGAGTTACTCCCTCCTTTCATCTATATAGGGCCTAATGCGTTTTTAAGACTGCTTTTGACTATTGACAAGATTAATAGTACATGACATACATAATGTGAAAATTATATCATTGAAAGCTCCTTTCACACACGAATTTAACGGTGTGCTTTGTGTAAGTTGCATGTCATATATTATTGCTTTAATATTTGGTCAAAGTTAGCGTCGAAAAACGCATTACCCTATATAGATGGAAGGAGGGAGTAGGAGAAACTTTCAGCCAAAGCTGGCTACTGTCTAGCTTAATGCCAGACATAGCGCTCATGCTAACAGAGAGATATAGACATGCCCCACTTCCATAGGAGCTAGTCCTCACTGAAAATTATGAACTTATGAGAAAAAGGAAAGGAAACAAAAAGGAAAATACAAAAGGAAAAGGAAAATGTAGAAAAAGAAGCATAAAATTAAAAAAATCAGAAAAAACAAAAAAACCTGAAAAGAAAACAAACAAAATAAAAAAACATAAAACACAATACAGGGAACCTTTAAGAAGGTTTCCGAAACCAGCTAACTCGCACTTGAGGTGGGGCCCGTGGTGTGTGTGTCGCTTGCTCGTAAACTTCATGTGCAAAAGGTGGACAATCTCACGTAGAATGTGTTTTTTTATGGTAATACATGTTTTATTTATATCATTAGAATAATAGTACAAGTCATATACACATCGACCTGACAAAATTGAAAAAGATAGCAGAATGATATCTTTTGCACAAAGGAACATTGCCCAAGAAAGAAAAATACAATTAAGACCTAAGAATCCTCTGAACTTGACATCAACACCCATCACCCTACCAGCGCCTGGTTTATCCTCGCAGACCAGAGATCGACTCCCATTTCATCTGCTTTTTATTTTGTTCCGCGCGCGAATGGCTGGCCCAATACAACGTGAGTTACTCCCTCCTTTCATCTATATAGGGCCTAATGCGTTTTTAAGACCGCTTTTGACTATTGACAAGATTAATATTACATGACATACATAATGTGAAAATTATATCATTGAAAGCTCATTTCACACATGAATTTAACGATGTGCTTTGTGTAAGTTGCATGTCATATGTTATTGCTTTAATATTTGGTCAAAGTTAGCCTCGAAAAACGCATTAGGCCCTATATAGATGGAAGGAGGGAGTAGGAGAAACTTTCAGCCAAAGCTGGCTACTGTCTAGCTTAATGCCAGACATAGCGCTCATGCTAACAGAGAGATATAGACATGCCCCACTTCCATAGGAGCTAGTCCTCACTGAAAATTATGAACTTATGAGAAAAAGGAAAGGAAACAAAAAGGAAAATACAAAAGGAAAAGGAAAATGTAGAAAAAGAATCATAAAATTAAAAAATCAGAAAAAACAAAAAAACCTGAAAAGAAAACAAACAAAATAAAAAAACATAAAACCCGATACAGGGAACCTTTAAGAAGGTTTCCGAAACCGGCTAACTCGCACTTGAGGTGGGTTGGCCCGTGGTGTGTGTGTCGCTTGCTCGTAAACTTCATGTGCAAAAGGTGGACAATCTCACGTAGAATGTGTTTTTTATGGTAATACGTGTTTTATTTATATCATTAGAATCATAGTACAAGTCATATACACATCGACCTGACAAAATTGAAAAAGATAGCAGAACGATATCTTTTGCACAAAGGAACATTGCCCAAGAAAGAAAAATACAATTAAGACCTAAGAATCCTCTGAACTTGACATCAACACCCATCACCCTACCAGTGCCTGGTTTCTCCTCGTAGACCAGAGATCGACTCCCATTTCATCTGCTTTTTATTTTGTTCCGCGCGCGAATGGGCCGGCCCAATACAACGTGAGTTACTCCCTCCTTTCATATATATAGGGCCTAATGCGTTTTAAGACCGCTTTTGACTATTGACAAGATTAATAGTACATGACATACATAATGTGAAAATTATATCATTGAAAGCTCCTTTCACACACGAATTTAACGGTGTGCTTTGTGTAAGTTGCATGTCATATATTATTGCTTTAATATTTGGTCAAAGTTAGCCTCGAAAAACGCATTAGGCCCTATATAGATGGAAGGAGGGAGTAGGAGAAACTTTCAGCCAAAGCTGGCTACTGTCTAGCTTAATGCCAGACATAGCGCTCATGCTAACAGAGAGATATAGACATGCCCCACTTCCATAGGAGCTAGTCCTCACTGAAAATTATGAACTTATGAGAAAAAGGAAAGGAAACAAAAAGGAAAATACAAAAGGAAAAGGAAAATGTAGAAAAAGAATCATAAAATTAAAAAATCAGAAAAAACAAAAAAACCTGAAAAGAAAACAAACAAAATAAAAAAACATAAAACCCAATACAGGGAACCTTTAAGAAGGTTTCCGAAACCGGCTAACTCGCACTTGAGGTGGGTTGGCCCATGGTGTGTGTGTCGCTTGCTCGTAAACTTCATGTGCAAAAGGTGGACAATCTCACGTAGAATGTGTTTTTTATGATAATACGTGTTTTATTTATATCATTAGAATAATAGTACAAGTCATATACACATCGACCTGACAAAATTGAAAAAGATAGCAGAACGATATCTTTTGCACAAAGGAACATTGCCCAAGAAAGAAAAATACAATTAAGACCTAAGAATCCTCTGAACTTGACATCAACACCCATCACCCTACCCGCCACTGGCACCACCACAGCAGCCACCAAAGAAAAAACATGACGGATCAGCTCCTCACCCGAGCTCTATGTGTCTCCGTCAGTGATATGTAGCTTTGCGGACCTCCAAGGTGGCTCACCCATGGTGAAACCATTACCGTTGAATGAATCACACCGGGGCAACACCTCGGGCACGCCACTGAACTCCAGATCTGGCAGTCCCGCATGAATAAGACCTCGAAGGAGGAAACCATATCTTTCATGCATGAACCACGAACCCAGCACACAATCCACCATTTCTTTAGGTCGTTGATTCAGACTACAATATGCATCCGCTCCCGTACTACCCCCATGCACCGCGTCGGTGCTGGAGCAAACATCGTCGCAATGGCGGAGCCTGAGGACACAGATCCACCACGAGGTTGTCGTCATCGCCATGCCATCCTTACTTGAACAAACTGGTTTCCAAATCCATCCTTAACCATAGGATTGATCGCCTCATCGGGGAAGGATCTTAGGAATCTTTATTTAGCGTCGTCATCGTCGCCGCCGAAGGCAAGACGATGAACAACTTAAAAAACTAGACGAGGAGGGCCAAAAATTGATCCACACACCTGGATCCGGCGACCCCTCTCACCGCTGATGATCGAGGTCATCGGCAGAGGGGAGCTATTGGACGAACGACGATGGACGGACTTGACAGGGAACGTTGCATGGAAAACAAAAAGAATTCCTATGAAACACCCAAGATCTATTCTATGGAGATGCTAACAACGAGAGGGAGAGGTGTCTACATACCATTGTAGATCAAAAGCATTAACGATCTAGAGATCGTGATTGGCGTAGTGTTGTACTCCCTCGCGATTCAATCTGATCCAAGCACCACACGAGCGGCACCTCTGGGATGTGCAAACATACGACTCGGTGACGTTGATTGCTTGTATCTGCGTTGGTAATTACCTAAAGAGGAGAGGATGATGCATTACAACAAAGGTAAGTATTTTCCTTGGTTATAAAACCAAGGTTATCAATCCAGTAGGAGAACCAAGCAATACTATGTAACTAGCACCTACACACAAATAACAAAAATTTGCAACCCAACGCGTAAGAGGGGTGTCAATCCCTCCTCGGTATTGAGATAAATTAAATTGTATTAGATTTGATAAATAGATCTATTAAAAACACAAAATAAAATAAAGAAAGAAAAAGTGCAGCAAGGTATTTTTAGATTTTTAGATAAATAGATATGAAAATAATATGATAGAAAATAGACCCGGAGCCGTAGATTTCACTAGAAGCTTCTCTCGAGAAAATAGCACACAGTGGGTAAACAAAATTAATGTTGGGCAATTGACAGAAGAGCAAATAATTATGACGATATCCAAGGCAATGATCATGTATATAGGCATCACGTCTAAGATTAGTAGACCAACTCCTGCATGCATCTACTACTATTACTACACACATCGAACGCTATCCAGCATGCATCTAGTGTATTAAGTTCATGGAGAAATGGAGTAATGCAATAAGAACTATCGGATTTCAGGTTCCGGCAAAACCCTTGAGGTTCGAACACTGGGGTGTGCACAAAGATCTCTCCCCCTCTAGCTCTCGCCCTCACCACAATCTTAAGTCTTAGCGCGTCGAACTCGCAGAACAAAGGGACACAAGATTTATACTGGTTCGAGGCCACCGTTGCGGTGTAATACCCTACTCCAGTGTGGTGTGGTGGATTGCCTTGTGGGCTGAGGATGAAGAGTTACAAGGGGAAGAACAGCCTCCTGAGAAGAGGTGTTCTTGTGCTTGGCGAGCTTGTGTGGTGTCTGGTGGTCTGAATGATCCTCCTCCTTGCTAAGGTGGTGTCTAGTCCTATTTATAGAGGCCCTGGTCCTCTTCCCAAATATTGAGAGGGAAGAGATCCCACAACGGCCAAGTTTGAAGGGGGGACAGCTAGTACAAGTTATCCTGACAAAAGTAGTCTTCGCCTGCCAAAGGCTCTGGTGGTGACACCACCTTGGGCTCTACGGTGACCTCCGTCCTGCCGTCCTGCTGGTCTTGGTCTTGTTGCACCGATATGGAAACCTTTGCTTGATGCCTCGGGACTCCGCGCATGAGCTTGCCTCTTTAGCACCAAAGAGGAATCGAGGACACTGCACGTGCTGGCGCCCGCCTGGTGCCCGCCTGGCCTTGGTCGTCATGGCTTACGTCACGGGGACCTCGCGAGGTCTCCCTTGCCTTGATCTCTCCGCCCCTCACGAACCAGCCTGGTGAGGCTGCCCCCGAGGAGGTCTTGTGTCGTCCGCCTCGTGAGGGTCTTGAGTGCTTGCTGGTGAAGATGGGCCGCATAGGGCCGCTGGTGGAGCCACGCCATGGGTCGCAGGCAAGCAAGTCTGGGGACCCCCATTCCCAGAACACCGACAGTAGCCCCGGGCCCAAGGCGTGCTCGGACTTGGCTTTGAGGCGATGCCAAGGGGCAAGTGAGGGGCGTCGCGGGCCATAACATCCTGCGGCCTCGATTGATGTGTGGCGGTTGATTGGACGTGGGCGTCCCTGCTTCCCGGCGCTGCCTCGGTAACCGCCCGACTTGACAAGTCCTTGCTGCATGCAGAAAAAAGGTCATCATTACCTTAGATCATGGAGGCCGGCGGTTGGCCTCCTCTTGGCTATAAATGGGAAGGGGGAGCGGAGCTCCCGTTGATGAGGCTATGTACCTAGGGTAGGGTCATAGGCCTGACCTAGACACCTTCCCCTAGGGCATCACCCTAAAGCCAGAATCATTCAAAGGGTACCATCATCCACTCGACCAGAGACGTTCCACTTGGAAGAATCAATGTCACTCGACCGTCGTAGAAGCCACTCGACGAGCAGAAGATCTAAAGCCACTCTGCACCAACAACGGTCGAGCATTTACTTATAGGCTTAATTGTCATTTATAGCACTTAATGGCTAGCGTTACCAGTAACGTTCCTCTCTTAATGTACATTGAACCTTGTGTAACGGATGGGAGCAGGGGTCCTGGCGCACTCTATATAAGCCACCCCCCTCCTCTGGGACAAGGGTTCGCATCTTTTGTAAACACACACACACACACACACACACATAATCCAGTCGACCGCCTCAGGGCACCGAGACGTAGGGATGTTACTTCTTCCGAGAAGGGCCTGAACTCGTAAAACTCGTGTGTACAACTACTCCATAGCTAGGATCTTGCCTCCTCATACCTACCCCCATTCTACTGTCAGTCTTAGATCCACGACAGTTGGCGCCCACCGTGGGGCAGGTGTCTTAGCAGTTTATTGGAGAAGTTGCGATTCCTCCGATTCCCATCATCATGGTTTCCAGCGGAGGATTGGCTGAAGGCCGCGAGATCCGTCTCGACGCGCTCGTCTTCATCGCCGACGACTCCGCTTGGCTCCATGAGGCTCCACTCGACGTCGAGGCGCTCCCCGTCTGCGGAGCGACGCACTTCCGTGCGTGCGTTCGCGGTGTCCTTCTTCGGCAACCACCGACTCCGTATCAGTCGGCTCCTGTGGCAACCTCCCTCCATTGTTCTCCGGCACCAGCGATCCGGTTGGTCGCGGCTTCAGCGGTGGGTGAGGCACGCGGTGGCCCGCCAATCGGCTACCCCACAAATCGCGGCAATCGAGCCCGATGAAACTCTCTATGGCCTGTTGGATCTGTCGACTGGCTCCGTTGAGACTGCGTCCGAATGCGACAGCAGCGACCCCGCGGTGGAAGTCTTGATGGTCAATGGACCACGCAGTCCTCCTGGCTTCACCCGTGAAAGCAATGACGATGGCGGTGGCGATCCGTCGCGTGCTCACGAGGAGTACCGCCTCGAACCCCTCCCTTCGCAGCGGAGGCAAGATCTTCATCGCCGCAATATGGATGCACTTCACACTCCTATCGTTGGAGAAACCTCCGAGGTCCAGGCCTTGGAGGAGGCGCGCCTGGCCAACTTGGCTGAGCGCACTCGACTGGAGAACCTCTAGCGCGCACTCGACGAGTGTGCTTAGCAGCGGATCCCCGAGTCCAGTCGACGACAACTTTTTCCGCCTCCGACTCAGGTATATCGAACTTCGATCCAGAATCTCACAGCTGCAGCTAGAATAGCAGAGTCAATTCAACCTTCCCAGTCACAAGCTGGCCGAGGTTTGATGTAGATCCGGGCTTTACTCTGGGCAGCGGTGGAGCAGAATACAGCAGTATCTCAGTCGCGGAATAGGATTCACAACAGGTCTGTGGTGGCGGATACTGTCCAATTTGCCCACAGCCCGAGATCGCCTCCGCGGCGTGAGGGACGTGGGTACCAGCAAGATCAGTACAGGTACCGGGAGAAGTATGATCATCGACTCGACCACGACGACCGTCGTCGAGTACCCACACCTCCTCTGAGGAGTGGGTCATATGTGCCTCGGCGGCAAGACGACAGGCACCCCCGCAACGGCGAACGAAGAATTCCGGTCGACCCCAGAGAGCCAGGTTTTGATGCAAGGTCTATCCTCGTTCAAGGCTGGTTGATAGGAACAGAGCTCACAGAGAAGGCCACGATAGAGATCATCCGAGTGGAAGCAGGGTGCACGTTTTAGGACCCGAGTGTTTCAGCAGAGCCATCAGAGCAGCAGTGATTCCTCCCAACTTCAGGTTGGCGACTGGACTTAGCAAGTTCACCGGCGAATCCAAGACAGACACTTGGCTTGAGGATTACCGAGTGGCTGTGCAGATTGGTGGTGGCAATGATGATGTAGCCATGAAGCACCTCCCCTTGATGTTGGAGGGCTCTGCCAGAGCGTGGTTGAATCAGTTGGCTCCTGGCAGCATATACAGTTGGGAGGAACTTGCTCGAGTGTTTGTTAGGACCTTTGAAGGCACTTGCAAAAGGCTGGCAGGGTTGACAGAATTGCAGTGTTGTGTCCAGAAACCGAATGAAATTTTGAGAGATTATATCCAGAGATGGATCACGTTGCACCATACAGTAGAGAATGTGTCAGATCACCAAGCAATTTGTGCCTTCAAGGAAGGCGTTAAGTATCGGAAGTTGAACCTGAAATTCGGTCGGACAGGAGATATGACTCTGACTCAGATGATGGAGATTGCCACCAAATATGCCAATGGTGAAGAGGAAGACCGACTCCGGAGTGGCAAACACAAAACAGTCGCCCAAGAAACCGGAGGAGGGAATTCCAGTCGGAAACAGAAGCGAAAGGCCGAACCAGTTGCTCCTGGTGAAGATTTAGCTGTTGCCCAAGGAAAGTTCAAAGGAAAGCCCAAAGGGCCCTAGGCTCCCAAAAAAGTTAAGGATAAAGATGGGAATGATGTGTTGGATTTACCGTGCCATATTCATACCAAGAAAGATGAAGAGGGGAACATCATTTACCCTAAACACACCACTCGACAGTGTCGTTTCCTGATCCAGCAGTTCCGAGAGAAACAACCTAAGGAAAAGGAAAAGGAGTCGGACGGAGGTGAGGATAGGGAAGAAGATGATGATGGATTTCCCAATGTCAATTCCACACTGATGATTTTTGCTGATGTTGAAAGCAAAAGTGAATTGAAGGTTATTAACAGGGAAGTGAACATGGTTGCTCCGGCAACACCCAGTTATCTAAAGTGGTCCCAGACTGCCATCACATTCGACCAGTCAGACCACCCAGCGCATATAGCCACCCCTGGGAGGCAAGCACTGGTGGTCGACCCAGTAGTCGAAGGCACTCGACTGACTAAAGTGCTGATGGATGGTGGCAGTGGCTTGAATATCCTTTATGCTGAAACCTTGAAGGGAATGGGCATCCCGATGTCCAAGCTTAGTGAAAGCAAGATGAGTTTCCACGGTGTTATACCCGACAAGAAGGCTTAGTCACTCGGCCAGATCGCACTTGATGTGGTTTTTGGTGATTCCAAGAATTACCGCAAGGAAAAGTTGATGTTTGAGGTAGTGATTTTAAAGAGTGCTTACCATGCCATTCTGGGGAGACCCGCTTATGCACGTTTTATGGCTCGACCATGTTACGTGTATCTCAAATTGAAGATGCCTGGTCCCAAGGGAGTAATCACTATCACCGGCAATCGACAGAAGGCAGAAGAGTGTTTCCAGAAGGGCTCAAAAATTGCCGATGCACAGATGGCAGTAGTGGAACTGCAAGAGTACCAGAAAAATGTAGATCCGAGTGATTTGCCGCGAGCCAAGAAGCCTGCCACAGAGTCCGCATTTCAGTCGTCAGGAGAAACGAAGCCGATTCATATCCACCCGACCGATCCCAATGCTGCTCCGACCCATATCTCGTCAACACTCGACATCAAATAGGAAGAAGCGCTCATCCAGTTCCTCTGTGAGAACTGGGACATCTTTGCATGGAAACCTTCTGACATGCCGGGTGTACCCAGGGGACTGGCTGAGCATCGTTTACGAGTCAACCTGAAAGTAAAACCAGTCAAGGAACATCTCCGACGGTCCGCCGTCCAGAAGAGAAAATCAATTGGCGAGGAAGTGGCTTGGCTCCTGGCAGCTGAGTTCATTCGAGAGATTTACCACTCCGAGTGGCTCGCCAATGTTGTCATGGTCCCCAAGAAGGATGATTCACTTTTCATGTGCATTGACTTCAAGCATATCAATCGGGCCTGCCCGAAAAATCATTTTCTTCTTCCCCGCATCGACCAAATTGTCGACTCAACTACGGGGTGTGAGCATTTGTCCTTCTTGGACGCCTATTCCGGGTACCATCAGATCCGACTGTATGGACCTGATGAGATAAAAACGGATTTCATCACTCCATTCGGATGTTTCTGTTATGTCACTATGCCATTCGGCCTGAAGAACGCCGGAGCCACATTCATGAGGATGATCTAGAAGTGTCTGCTCACCCAAATCAGTCGGAATGTGGAAGCATACATGGATGACATTGTAGTCAAGTCACATAAAGGTTCCGACCTGCTGGCTGACCTTGCTGAAACCTTTGCCAATCTCAGAAGGTATGATATCAAGCTTAATCCATCAAAGTGCGCATTCAGAGTTCCCGAAGGAAAGTCACTCGGTTTCCTTGTTTCCGAACAAGGGATCGATGCTAACCCAGAGAAAGTTGGTGCCATTCTTCGGATGAAACGCCCTATGCGTGTGCATGATGTCCAAGAGCTTACTAGTTGTTTGGCCACTCTGAGTCAATTCATTTCTCGTCTCGGTGAAAAGGCACTGCCTCTTTACCGACTGATGAAGAAGTCTGATAAGTTCGAGTGGACTCCTGAAGCAGATGCAGCATTTGTAGAGCTCAAAGCCCTGCTTTCCACCCAGCCGGTGCTTGCTGCACCAATCAGCAAAGAGCCTTTACTGCTTTACATTGCAGCCACTGGACAAGTTGTCAGTACAGTACTCACGGTCGAGCGGGAAGAAGAAGGAAAAACTTATAAAGTTCAGCGCCCAGTATATTGATACGTCTCCAACGTATCTATAATTTTTGATTGCTCCATGCTATATTATCTACTGTTTTGGACATTATTAGGCTTTATTATCCACTTTTATATTACTTTTGGGACTAACCTATTAACCGGAGGCCCAACCCAGAATTGCTATTTTTTGCCTGTTTTAGGGTTTTGAAGAAAAGGAATATCAAACGGAGTCCAAACGGAATGAAACCTTGGGGAACGTGATTTTCTCACCGAATACAACTCAGGAGACTTGGACCCTACGTCAAGCCAATTAACAGGAGGCCACGAGGTACGGGGGCGCGCCTGCCCCCCAGGTGCACCCTCCACCCTTGTGGGGCCCCCTGTTGATCCACCGACGTACTTCTTCCTCCTATATATACCCACGTACCCCCAAACGATCAGATACGGAGCCAAAAACCTAATTCCACTGCCACAACTTTCTGTATCCACGAGATCCCATCTTGGGGCCTGTTCCGGAGCTCCACCGGAGGGGGCATCGATCACGGAGGGCTTCCACATCATCATCCAAGCCCCTCCGATGAAGTTTGAGTAGTTTACTTAAGACCTACGGGTCCATAGTTAGTAGCTAGATGGCTTCTTCTCTCTTTTTGGATCTCAATACAATGTTCTCCCCCTCTCTCGTGGAGATCTATTCGATGTAATCTTCTTTTTGCGGTGTGTTTGTTGAGACCGATGAATTGTGGGTTTATGATCCAGTCTATCTATGAATAATATTTGAATCTTCTCTGAATTCTTTTATGTATGATTGGTTATCTTTGCAAGTCTCTTCGAATTATCAGTTTGGTTTGGCCTACTAGATTGGTTTTTCTTGCCATGGGAGAAGTGCTTAGCTTTGGGTTTAATCTTGCGGTGTCCTTTCCCAGTGACAGAAGGGGCAGCAAGGCACATATTGTATTGTTGCCATCGAGGATAACAAGATGGGGCTTTTTATCATATTGCATGAAACTATCCCTCTACATCATGTCATCTTGCTTAAGGCGTTACTCTGTTTTTAACTTAATACTCTAGATGCATGCTGGATAGCGGTCGATGAGTGGAGTAATAGTAGTAGATGCAGGTAGGAGTCGGTCTACTTGTCTCGGACATGATGCCTATATACATGATCATACCTAGATATTCTCATAATTATGCTCAATTCTGTCAATTGCTCAACAATAATTTGTTCACCCACCGTAGAATACTTATGCTCTTGAGAGAAGCCACTAGTGAAACCTATGGCCCCCTAGTTTCTTTCTCATCGTATCAATCTCCATCACTTTATTATTGATTTGCTTTTTTACTTTGCCTTTTACTTTTCACTTTGCATCTTTATACCAAAAATACCAAAAATATTATTTATCATCTCTATCAGATCTCACTTTCATAAGTGACCTGAAGGGATTGACAACCCCTAAGCGCGTTGGTTGCGTTGAGCTATTGTTTTTGTGTAGGTACGAGGGATTCACGCGTAGCCTCCTACTGGATTGATACCTTGGTTCTCAAAAACTGAGGGAAATACTTACGCTACTTTGCTGCATCATCCTCTCCTCTTCGGGGAAATCCAACGCAGTGCTCAAGAGGTAGCGAGAAGAATTTCTGGCGCCGTTGCCGGGGAGGCTCACGCGAAGTCAAGTTAAAATTTTATCTCCCGTCAACGAGCCATTTCTGGCGCCATTGCCAGGGAGTCTGCGCAAAAGTCAACATACCAAGTACCCATCACAATCCCTATCTCCCGCATTACATTATTTGCCATTTGCCTCTCATTTTCCTCTCCCCCACTTCACCCTTGCCGTTTTATTCGCCCTCTCTCTCTATCCTCCCTCTCTTTCTCTATTTGCCTCTTTTTGCCCGTTTGCCTTTTGTTTGCTCGTGTGTTAGATTGCTTGTTTGTCGCGATGGCTCAAGATAATACCAAATTGTGTGACTTCACCAATACCAACAACAATGATTTTATTAGCACTCCGATTGCTCCTCTTACCGATGCTGAATCTTGTGAAATTAATGCTGCTTTGCTGAATCTTGTCATGAAAGATCCGTTCTCCGGCCTTCCTAGTGAAGATGCCGCTACCCATCTTAATAGCTTCGTTGATTTGTGTGACATGCAAAAGAAGAAAGATGTTGATAATGATATTGTTAAATTGAAGCTATTTCCTTTTTCGCTTAGAGATCGTGCTAAAGCTTGGTTTTCATCTTTGCCTAAAAATAGTATTGATTCATGGAACAAGTGCAAAGATGTTTTTATCTCTAAGTATTTTCCTCCTGCTAAGATCATCTCTCTTAGAAATGATATTATGAATTTTAAGCAACTTGATCATGAACATGTTGCACAAGCTTGGGAGAGAATGAAATTAATGATACGTAATTGCCCTACTCATGGTTTAAATTTGTGGATGATTATACAAAAAATTTATGCCGGATTGAATTTTGCTTCTAGAAATCTTTTGGATTCGGCCGCGGGAGACACTTTTATGGAAATCACCTTAGGAGAAGCTACTAAACTCCTAGATAATATTAAGGTTCATTATTCTCAATGGCATACTGAAAGATCTACTAATAAAAAGGTGCATGCGATAGAAGAAATTAATGTTTTGAGTGGAAAGATGGATGAACTTATGAAATTGTTTGCTAATAAGAGTGTTTCTTCTGATCCTAATGATATGCCCTTGTCTACTTTGATTGAGAATAATAATGAACCTATGGATGTGAATTTTGTTGGTAGGAACAATTTTGGTAACAATGCGTATAGAGGAAATTTCAATCCTAGGCCTTATCCTAGTAATCCCTCTAATAATTATGGTAATTCCTACAACAATTCTTATGGAAATTATAATAAGATGCCCTGTGATTTTGAATCTAATATTAAATAATTTATTTCTTCGCAAAAGAATTTTAACGCTATGATTGAAGAAAAATTGCTTAAGATTGATGATTTGGCTAGGAACATTGATAGAATTTCTCTTGATGTTGATTCTTTAAAGCTTAGATCTATTCCTCCTAAGCATGATATCAATGAGTCTCTCAAAGCCATGAGAATTTCCATTGATGAGTGCAAGGAAAGAACCACTAGGACGCGTGCTATGAAAGATGCCTTTATTAAAGCATGTTCTTCTAGTTCCTATAAAAATAATGATGAAGATCTAAAAGTTATTGATGTGTCCCCTATTAAATCTTTGTTTTGCAATATTAATCTTGATAATGATGGGACTGAATATGATCCACCTTTACCTAGAAGGTGTTCTAAAAATTCGGAGTATTTAGATCTTGATGGTGAAATTGATAAAAGTGGGATTAAAAGAAATAAAACCCTAGATGATGCTAAACCCACTATATTGGATTTCAAGGAATTTAATTATGAAAATTTCTCTTTGATTGATTGTATTTCCTTGTTGCAATCCGTGCTAAATGCTCCTCATGCTTATAGTCAAAATAAAGCCTTTACCGAACATATCATTGATGCCTTGATGCAATCTTATGAAGAAAAACTTGAGTTGAAAGTTTCTATCACTAGAAAACTTTATGATGAGTGAGAACCTACTATTAAAATTAAAATTAAAGATTATGAGTTTTATGCTTTGTGTGATTTGAGTGCTAGTGTCTCTACTATTCCCAAAACTTTGTGTGATTTGCTAGATTTCCGTTATTTTGATGATTGCTCTCTAAACTTGCATCTTGCGGATTCCACTATTAAGAAACCTATGGGAAAAATTAATGATGTTCTTATTGTTGCAAATAGGAATTATGTGCCCGTAGATTTTATCGTTCTTGATATAGATTGCAATCCTTCTTGCCCTATTATTCTCGGTAGACCTTTCCTTAGAACGGTTGGTGCAGTTATTGATATGAAGGAAGGGAATATTAGATTTAAATTTCCATTAAAAAGGGCATGGAACACTTCCCTAGAAAGAAAATTAAATTACCTTATGAATCTATTATGAGATCCACTTATGGATTGCCTACCAAAGATGGCAATACCTAGATCTATTCTTGCTTGTTATGCCTAGCTAGGGGCGTTAAACGATAGTGCTTGTTGGGAGGCAACCCAATTTTATTTTTATTCCTTGCTTTTTTATCCTGTTTAGTAATAAATAAATTATTTATCCTCTGTTTTGGTTGTGTTTTTTGTGTTTAATTCATGTTTGTTCCAAGTAGAACCGTTGGGAAGACTTGGGGGAAGTTTTGTTGAACTTGCTGCAAAAAACAGAAACTTTAGCGCTCATGAGAACTGCTTTCATTTTTATTTGGAGAGTTATATTTAGTTAATTCTTTTTTAAGATTATTAATAGATAAATTCCTCACGTCCATCAATTTATTTTAGAATTTTTGGGGTTCCAGATCTTGCTCTAGCTACATATTACTACAGACTGTTCTGTTTTTGACAGATTCTGTTTTTCGTGTGTTGTTTGCTTATTTTGATGAATCTATGGCTAGTAAAATAGTTTATGAACCATAGAGAAGTTGGAATACAGTAGGTATAACACCCATATAAATAAAGAATGAGTTCATTACAGTACCTTGAAGTGGTCTTTTGTTTTCTTTCGCTAACGGAGCTCACGAGATTTTCTACTTTAAGTTTTGTGTTGTGAAGTTTTCAAGTTTTGGGTAAAGATTTGATGGATTATGGAACAAGGAGTGGCAAGAGCCTAAGCTTGGGGATGCCCATGGCACCCCCAAGATAATCTAAGGACACCTAAAAGCCAAAGCTTGGGGTTGCCCCGGAAGGCATCCCCTCTTTCGTCTACTTCTATCGGTAACTTTACTTGGAGCTATATTTTTATTCACCACATGATATGTGTTTTGCTTGGAGCGTCTTTTATGATTTGAGTCTTTGCTTGTTAGTCTACCACAATCATCCTTTCTGTACACACCTTTTGAGAGAGCCATACATAATTTGGAATTTGATAGAATACTATATGTGTTTCACTTATATCTTTTGAGCTCTATAGTTTTACTCTAGTGCTTCACTTATATCTTTTGAGTTTTATAATTTTGCTCTAGTGCTTCACTTATATCTTTTAGAGCATGGTGGTGGATTTTTTTATAGAAACTATTGATCTCTCATGCTTCACTTAGATTATTTTGAGAGTCTTAATAGCATGGTAATTTGCTTAAAATCCTAGTATGCTTGGTATGCAAGATTAATAATAAAACTTTCTTATGAGTGTGTTGAATACTAAGAGAAGTTTGATGCTTGATGATTGTTTTGAGACATGGAGGAAATAATATCAAAGTTGTGCTAGTTGAGTAGTTGTGAAATTGAGAAATACTTGTGTTGAGGTTTGCAAGTCCCGTAGCATGCACGTATGGTAAACGTTATGCAACAAATTTGAAACATGAGGTGTTATTTGATTGTCTTCCTTATGAGTGGCGGTCGGGGACGAGCGATGGTCTTTTCCTACCAATCTATCCCCCTAGGAGCATGCGCGTAGTACCGAGGTTTTTGATGACTTGTAGATTTTTGCAATAAGTATATGAGTTCTTTATGACTAATGTTGAGTCCATGGATTATACGCACTCTCACCCTTCCATCCTTGCTAGCCTCTTCGGTACCATGCATTGCCCTTTCTCTCATTGAGAGTTGGCGCAAACTTCACCGGTGCATCCAAACCCCGTGATATGATACGCTCTTTCACACATAAACCTCCTTATATCTTCCTCAAAACAGCCACCATACCTACCTATTATGGCATTTCCATAGCCATTCTGAGATATATTGCCATGCAACTTTCCATCATTCCTTTCATCATGACACATTCATTATTGTCATATTTCTTAGCATGATCATGTAGTTGACATAATATTTGTGGCAAAGCCACTGTTCATAATTCTTTCATACATGTCACTCTTGGTTCATTGCATATCCCGGTACACCGCCGGAGGCATTCATATAGTCATCTTTGTTCTAGTATCGAGTTATAATCATTGAGTTGTAAATAAATAGAAGTGTGATGATCATCATTTTCTAGAGCATTGTCCCAAGTGAGGAATAAAAAAAAGAGAAAGGCCATAAAAAAGAGAAGGCCCAAAAAATGAGAGAAAAAGAGAGAAGGGACAATGTTACTATCCTTTTACCACACTTGTGCTTCAAAGTAGCACCATGATCTTCATAGTAGAGAGTCTCTCTTGTTATCACTTTCATATACTAGTGGGAATTTTTCATTATAGAACTTGGCTTGTATATTCCAACAATGGGCCTCCTCAAGTGCCCTAGGTCTTCGTGAGCAAGCAAGTTGGATGCACACCCACTAGTTTCTTTTGTTGAGCTTCCACACATTTATAGCTCTAGTGCATCCGTTGCATGGCAATCCCTACTCCTTGCATTAACATCAATCGGTGGGCATCTCCATAGCCCATTGATTAGCCTCGTTGATGTGAGACTTCCTCCTTTTTTGTCTTCTCCACATAACCACCTCATTATATTCTATTCCACCTATAGTGCTGTGTCCATGGCTCGCGCTCATATATTGCGTGAAAGTTTATAGGTTTGAGATTACTAAAGTATGAAACAATTGCTTGGCTTGTCATCGGGGTTGTGCATGATGATAGCATTCTTGTGTGACGAAAATGAAACATGACTAAACCATATGATTTTGTAGGGATGAACTTTCTTTGGCCATGTTATTTTGAGAAGACATAATTGCTTAGTTAGTATGCTTGAAGTATTATCATTTTTATGTCAACATGAACTTTTGTCTTGAATCTTTCGGATCTGAATATTCATACCAAAATTAAGAAGAATTACATTAAAATTATGCCAAGTAGTACTCTGCATCAAAAATTCTATTTTTATCATTTACCTACTCGAGGACGAGCAGGAATTAAGCTTGGGGATGCTTGATACGTCTCCAATGTATCTATAATTTTTGATTGCTCCATGCTATATTATCTACTGTTTTGGACATTATTGGGCTTTATTATCCACTTTTATATTATTTTTGGGACTAACCTATTAACTGAAGGCCCATCCCAAAATTGCTGTTTTTGCCTGTTTTAGGGTTACGAAGAAAAGGAATATCAAACGGAGTCCAAACGGAATGAAACCTTCGGGAACGTGATTTTCTCACCGAATACAACTCAGGAGACTTGGACCCTACGTCAAGCCAATTAACAGGAGGCCACGAGGTAGGGGGGCGCGCCTGCCCCCCCCCCTCCCCAGGCGCGCCCTCCACCCTCGTGGGCCCCTATTGCTCCACCGACGTACTTCTTCCTCCTATATATACCCACGTACCCCCAAACGATCAGATACGAAGCCAAAAACCTAATTCCACCGCCGCAACTTTTTGTATCCATGAGATCCCATCTTGGGGCCTGTTCCGGAGCTCCGCCGGAGGGGGCATCGATCACGGAGGGCTTCTACATCATCATCCAAGCCCCTCCGATGAAGTGTGAGTAGTTTACTTCAGACCTACGGGTCCATAGTTAGTAGCTAGATGGCTTCTTCTCTCTTTTTGGATCTCAATACAATGTTCCCCCCCTCTCTCGTGGAGATCTATTCGATGTAATCTTATTTTTGCGGTGTGTTTGTTGAGACCGATGAATTGTGGGTTTATGATCTAGTCTATCTATGAATAATATTTGAATCTTATCTGAATTCTTTTATGTATGATTGGTTATCTTTGCAAGTCTCTTCGAATTATCAGTTTGGTTTGGCCTACTAGATTGGTTTTTCTTGCCATGGGAGAAGTGCTTAGCTTTGGGATCAATCTTGCGGTGTCCTTTCCCAATGACAGAAGGGGCAGCAATGCACGTATTGTATTGTTGCTCGAGGATAACAAGATGGGGTTTTTATCATATTGCATGAAACTATCCATCTACATCATGTCATCTTGCTTAAGGCGTTACTCTGTTTTTAACTTAATGCTCTAGATGCATGCTGGATAGCGGTCGATGAGTGGAGTAATAGTAGTAGATGCAGGCAGGAGTTGGTCTACTTGTCTCGGACGTGATGCCTATATACATGATCATACCTAGATATTCTCATAACTATGCTCAATTCTGTCAATTGCTCAACAGTAATTTGTTCCCCCATCGTAGAATACTTATGCTCTTGAGAGAAGCCACTAGTGAAACCTATGGCCCCCGGGTCTCTTTCTCATTGTATCAATCTCCATATTATTACTTTGCTTTTTTACTTTGCCTTTTACTTTTCACTTTGCATATCTATACCAAAAATACCAAAAATATTATTTATCATCTCTATCAGATCTCACTTTCGTAAGTGACCGTGAAGGGATTGACAACCCCTAAGCGCGTTGGTTGCGTTGAGCTATTGTTTTTGTGTAGGTACGAGGGACTCGCGCGTAGCCTCCTACTAGATTGATACCTTGGTTCTCAAAAACTAAGGGAAATACTTACGCTACTTTGTTGCATCGTCCTCTCCTCTTCGGGGAAATCCAACGCAGTGCTCAAGAGGTAGCATATACTACATTTTTGAAGTCTTGACTCCATCAAAGCAAAGATATCCCCATTATCAAAAGCTTGTTTATGGAATCTACATGACCACAAAGAAGGTTGCACACTATTTCTCTGATCACTCCGTTACAGTCGTCAGCGACGCTCCATTATCGGAGATTCTGAACAACAGAGATGCAACTGGTCGAGTGGCAAAGTGGGCGATTGAACTCCTTCCCCTGGATATCATGTTTGAAGCAAAGAAGGCTATTATGTCCCAAGCAATAGCTGATTTCCTCGCCGAGTGGATCGAACAACAACTTCCAGCCCAAATTCACTCGGAGCATTGGGCCATGTTCTTCGATGGGTCCAAGATGCTGAATAGTTCCGGTGCTGGAGTGGTATTGGTCTCCCCCCGTGGTGACAAACTCAATTATGTTCTCCAGATCCACTTTGACTCCTCCAACAATGAGGCTGAATACTAGGCACTTATGTATGGGTTGCGTATGGCCATTTCACTCGGCGGCCGTCGCCTCATGGTCTATGGCGACTCGGATTTAGTGGTCAATCAGGTGATGAAGGAGTGAGATGTCAGAAGCCCAGCCATGACAGGTTATTGCAATGCAGTAAGAAAGTTAGAAAAGAGGTTCGAGGGGTTAGAGCTCCATCACATCCCCTGACTAAAAAATCAAGTAGCCGATGATCTGGCAAAGATAGGCTCCAAGAGAGAAGCCATTCCGAGTAATGTGTTCCTGGAGCATATTCATGCACCTTCAGTTCAAGAAGATCCCTTCACTGAAGAGCCCCCACAGCTGAAGAGTGCCACCGATCCGACTGAAATCGAGATTCCAGACGTGGTCGACTTGATCATGGAAGTTTTGGTCATCACCCCCGATTGGACAGTACCATATATTGCATACATTCTTAGAAGAGAACTCCCAGAAGATGAAGAAGAGGCTCGACAGATCGTCCGTCGATCGAAGGCCTTCACCGTGATAAGAGGGCAGTTGTTCAGAGAAAGTGTGACTGGAGTTTGCCAAAAATGCATAACACCTGAAGAAGGTCGAGTGATCCTCAATGATATCCACTCGGGGACCTGTGGTCACCATGCGTCCTCTCGGACCATTGTGGCCAAAGCATACCGAGCGGGATTTTACTGGCCTCAAGCAAATGAGATGGCACAAGAAATGGTCGACAAATGTGAAGGTTGCCAGTTCTACTCCAACATGTCTCACAAGCCTGCGTCAGCCCTGAAAACCATTCCGCTCATCTGACCTTTTGCTGTTTGGGGATTGGATATGGTTGGACCTTTGAGGACTGGCAGGAGTGGATTCACTTATGTGCTTGTAGCAGCCGACAAGTTCACCAAGTGGATTGAAGCCAAGCCTATCAAGAACCTTGATGCCAGTACTGCTGTCAGCTTCATCAGAGAGATAACATTCAGATATGGTGTTCCCCACAGCATCATCACTGACAACGGATCAAACTTTGATTCTGATGAGTTCAGGACTTTTTGTGCTTCACAAGGTACTCGAGTCGACTATGCCTCGGTCGCTCACCCCCAGTCGAATGGACAGGCCGAAAGGGCAAATGGATTGATTCTCAAAGGACTGAAACCTCAACTGATGCGTGACCTCAAACACGCAGCAGGAGCCTGGGTCGACGAACTTCCATCAGTATTATGGGGATTGAGGACAACTCCCAATTGGTCGACTGGCAGAACCCCGTTTTTCTTGGTTTATGGAGCCGAAGCCGTACTTCCGAGTGACTTGCTCCACAATGCACCCCGAGTCGAGCTTTTCACAGAGGAAGAAGCAGAATAAGAGCGACAGGATGCAGTTGACCTCCTTGAAGAAGAAAGAGAGACGGCCTTGATCCGATCAACCATCTATCAGCAAGATCTGCGTCGATTCCATGCCAGAAATGTGAGGGGTCGAGCATTTCAAGAGGGAGACTTAGTTCTCCGAGTGGATCAGCAGAAACCACACAAGCTTGCTCCCTCTTGAGAAGGCCCCTTCGTGGTCACCAGAGTGCTCCACAATGGAGCATACCACCTTTACGACGTCGAGCACAAGAAAGACGAGCCGCACGCCTGGAATGCAGAGCTGCTCCACCCCTTTTATACTTAAACACTCAGTCTGCTGAGATGTAATAAAAACACCTTTGTATTTTATTTATCAAAGACAAGAGTTTTACAGTCTTCCAAAAAGATTGTCGATTGTTTACGTATGTTTCTGAAATCCCCCAGTGGGTGGCTTAGCTGCGAACCCATTTTGCCTAAGTTGAAAAATCCTACCGAGTGACGAGCAAGCCTCTCACTCGGGGGCTTAGCTGTAGTCCAGTACTCGCCTAAGTTTCAAACATCCTACCGAGTGATGAGCAAGTCTCTCACTCGGGGGCTTAGCTGCAGTCCAGTACTCGCCTAAGTTGAAAAAATCCTACCGAGTGATGAGCAAGTCTCTCACTCGGGGGCTTAGCTGCAGTCCAGTACTCGCCTAAGTTTCAAAAATCCTACCGAGTGATGAGCAAACCTCACACTCGGAGGCTTAGCTACAGTCCAGTACTCGCCTAAGTTTCAAAAATACTACCGAGTGATGAGCAAACCTCACACTCGGGGGGCTTAGCTGCAGTCCAGTACTCACCCAAGTTTCAAAAATCCTACCGAGTGATGAGCAAACCTCACACTCGGAGGCTTAGCTGCAGTCCAGTACTCGCCTAAGTTTCAAAAATCCTATCGAGTGATGAGAAAACCTCACACTCGAAGGCTTAGCTGCAGTCTAGTACTCGCCTAAGTTTCAAAAATCCTACCGAGTGATGAGCAAACCTCACACTCGGAGGCTTAGCTGCAGTCCAGTACTCGCCTAAGTTTCAAAAATCCTACCGAGTGATGAGCAAACCTCACACTCGGAGGCTTAGCTGCAGTTCAGTACTCGCCTAAGTTCCAAAACCATCCCTATCCGCAAGGATGACGAAGTGCAAGTTGATTACAATCCTCTCACGGAGCTGCGCTACAAGTACAACGTCCGCTCCATCCCTATCCGCAAGGATGACGAGGTGCAGGTCAAACTGCAATCCTCTCACAGAGCTGCACTACAAGTACAATGTCCGCTCCATCCCTATCCTTAAGGATGATGAGGTGCAGGTCGACTGCAATCCTCTCACAGAGCTATGCTACAAGTACAATGTCCGCTCCATCCCTATCCGCAAGGATGACGAGGTGCAGGTCGACCGCAACCCTCTCCTCGGAGCTGCGCCACAAATACAATGTGTGCTCCATCCTTATCCGCAAGGATAGCGAGGTGCAGGTCGACTGGGGTATCCCCTTCAGAGTTGCATTTAGAAGGAGAATCCAAGTGAAGAACAAGTTCTACTCGAAGATGAACGCAAGCATATGCAGAAGATAAACCAAGATCGGATAAAATCTCAAGAGTTTCAAAACGAAGATAAAAGTACTCAGGCATCAGGCCCGAAGGAGTTTAACGGTTACAGAAACCACTCGGCATTCTGAGGCAAATTTAAGGCAAGTTTAAATCTCAAGTTTGTTCTTTCGGCAAGAGGAGGGCTTGCAGGCTCGACGGATTCGTCCAAGTCAATTCCATCAGCGATCCGAGAGGCAGCAGCGATGAAAGTCTCCATGAAGGACTGGAAGTCATGCCTTTTGGTGTTGGCGACCTTGATCGCCACTAGCTTATCTTCGCGGGCTTCCTTGCAGTGGACTCTTACCAGCGACAGAGCCACGTCAGCACTGCATCAGGCAGAGGACTTCTTCCATTCTTGCACCCGACCGGGGACCTTGTTGAGTCGAGCCATCAGAGACACGAGATCATTTTGAAGCGTTGCCCTTGGCCAGAGTGATGAGTCGATGCGCGAAACTGCCACCTTCAGATGGCCAAGATAACTTGTAACGCTGCCAAAGCGGGATTCCAGTTGAAGCACATTCATGGCAGCCTCGTCACCGACTGGAGAAACGATAGGGTCCAAACCCGTCTCGATCCGTCCAGTCTCTTCTTCAAAGTTTTGGCAGAATTCTGCAGTCAAGGAGTTAGTGAGTTGACTGGACAAGACTAACTTACAAACAGTAAAGCAGTCGGATTAAAAGGAGTACCTTCGAGCATAAGAAAGAGCTTCTTGGCGAGGGTTCCCAGGTAAGCTGCCAAGTCATTTCTCTTACGAGCCATGTCTTCTAGCTTCTCGTTTAGAGCCACCTTATCCTTCTTCAGATGAGTTGCCTCTCGGTTGGATTCAGTGAGAGAGGACTTTAGCTTCCTTACTTCCTCTTCCAGCGCTCCGACTGAAGCCAGCTTCTTGTCAGCAAGGGTAGTCTTCTCTTGAGCCTCCTTCTGCGTAGATGCAAGGTCCAAGTCCTTGTTTTCTAGAGCCAACCTCATTTTCTCTGCAAAATAAACATCAAACAAAAGATTGAAGGGGTAATTTAAAGGACGATCGACATGAGCAGCCGACAGGCCGTTACCTTCCATACCAGCAACTTCATCTTGAGCCTTCTTCAAATTTTGTCGGGCTAGCTCTAGGTCAAGATTGAGTTGCCTCTGCTTCTCCTCAAATTCGGCGAACTTAGAAATGAGAGTACAAGATTTCTGCAGAGAGTAAAAGACATATCAATCCACAAGATCAAAGATTATTTACTTCCGAGTGAATAAAACTTCAAAGTTTACTCAGACCCCAACCGACTGCCAGCAGTCGATTGCGGTCTTGGGGACTACACCCAGTGGGTGGACTTGGCATGCCCCCATTGGTTCAGTTTCCACTCGGCTGATCCGCCCAGGTCGAGTAAAAAAAGAAGAAGAAGAAGTACTCAGACCCCGGCCGACTGCTAGCAGTCAACCGCGGTCTCGGGGACTACACCCAGTGGGTGCACTTGGCGTGCCCCCACTGGTTCAGTTCCCACTCGGCCGGCTCGCCCAGACCGAGTGGAAGAAAGGAAAGAGAAAGAAGTGCTCAGACCCCAGCCGACTGCCAGCAGTCGACTGCGGTCTCGGGGACTACACCCAGTGGGTGCACTTGTCATGCCCCCACTGGTTCAGATCTCACTCGACCAGACCGAGTGGAAGAGTGCAAATACTAAAGACAACAAAACACCCAGTGGGTGTATAGATTCGAAGCAGACAACAAGAGATTGTTCGAAGGGAAATATTTAGGTAGCATATCCTAATAGAACAAGTTCAGCCGGAAGTCAAGTTACCTGGACATTGGCTCGAAGAGCCGCGCTGGCGTCGTAAGCAGCCTGGCTATTGTCGTGAACCACCTTCATTCGCTCCATCATTACGCCAGCCTGACGGATAGCCTCTGCAGCGGCGTTTGACTGGCTTTCCGGAACATGATAGGTGGTGAAGAAGGGGACACACGGTCCAGGCGCAACAGCTTGGAGCTCCGAGGCATGAGGTTGGATGGCCGAAGAAAACACTGGTACAGTCGACGGTGCGAGGCGTTCACTCAACACTGGGACAACAAAAGTTACAGAGGCTCTACCTGCATCTTCGGGCTGTTGGACTATTGGTTCTGTCGCTAGTTCCGACTGAGATATCTTGCCAGCTGCCGCTTTCTGCTCCTTCTGGGCCTTGGTATCACGTCTTCATTGTCATCTGGAAGCTCAATAACATTGGGCGGGGCTGCAAAGAAATCAGTCAACCCCAAACGAATCACTAGAATTTTATCGACCAAATAATCAAGAACAAGATCACGAGAATTGTACCTGGGTTGGAGGTAACCGTATCTTCCATCTCCTCGTCTCGGTACTGGTGGGTGGAAGTCCCAGAGGTGGCAGCACTACAAACATCAACATCCAGTCGGTCACGTTCGGTTACACAAGTCAGCCAAAGGATCAGGTCAGATTGTTACCCAGAGATAGTGGGAATGACCACTTTGATTTTGGGCAAAGCCTTCAGCGGTTTGGAAGATGTGGCCTTTGGTGGTTTCGGCACTGGAGGCAGCGCGGTCTTGGGCTGCTTCAGTGCCTTCTCGGTCGGCACTGGAGAAGACGTCCGAGGGCGCTTTGAAGACTGCCCAGTTGGCGCGGCCACCAGGTCGGGGGTGCTTCTAGGTCATGAACGTGCTTGGACCTTCTTTCTCTGCAAGGAGGCGAGTTGACCTCTTCTTCATCACTCAGATCGTCGCTCTCCTCGTCCTCCTCTACATCCGAGTGCCACTCGCCTCTCTCTCCTCCGCTCGCCTCTCCCTCGAGATCTTGCTCCTGCACTCCATTGGGCATTGAGTACATATCAACAAGAGCCTGAAAGACAATGAACAAAAGGAAGGCAATCGACCGTCAACAAGATGTTACATGGTCAATCAAGAAAACACTCGACAATGCAGAATTGTACCTGTTCCGGCCGGCGCAAATGGTCGAATGGAACCACCCTCCTGGACCCCCGGGGGTTATCCTTGTTGCCGGTAATGCCTCTCAACCACTGCTCCACCGTGTCCTCACTGACATCCTCCGGGTGGATCCGAGTGGAATCCTTGATTCCAGAATACATCCACATCGGATGGTCATGATCTTGGAGTGGTTGGATTCGTCGACTGAGGAAGACCTCCAGCAGGTCCATACCGGTCACTCCATCGCGGACGAGTTGGACCACCCGCTCGACCAACACCTTCACCTGCGCCTTCTCCTCTGGGATCACTCTCAAGGTGGAGGGCTTCTCTACTCGGGCCATGGTAAAGGGGGGAGTCCAGTCGACTGACCCGGGGTCAGTTGGTCCTTGCAGTAGAACCAGGTCGACTGCCAACCCCGGAACGAGTCGGGAAGGATCATAGTTGGGAAAGTGCTCTTGTTCCTCATCTGAATTCCAAGGCCCCCGCACATCTGTATCACTTGCATCCTCTCATCACTTGGGTTGGCCTCCTTGACCGTCTGAGAACGACACGTGAATATGTGCTTGAAGAGACCCTAGTGTGGTCGACAACCCAGGAAGTTCTCGCACATGGACACGAAAGTGGCAAGGTACACGATGGTGTTCGGGGAAAAGTGGTGGAGTTGAGCCCCAAAGAAGTTTAGGAAACCTCAGAAAAAAGGATGGGCAGGCAAAGAAAACCCGCGGTCGACATGAGTGGCAAGGAGAATGCACTCACCCTCCTGCGGCTGCGGCTCGGTCTCGTTCCCCGGGAGCCACGCCGATTCGTGGGGGATCAGTCCCCCCTCAACCAAGTCATCAATATCATCCTGGCTGATTGTCGAGCGGATCCAGTCACCTTGGATCCAGCCAGGCGGCAGGCCGGACCTCAACGAAGACCAGCCCTAGCTGGTCCTCTTCCCTTTCGCCTTCGCCATCGCTTTCTTCGCACGCTCCAACGCCACCGTCTTCTCCTTCCCCATGGCAGCGGATCGAGTTCAAGAAGGGCGACGATGCCGAGAGCAGAGGCAGATGCGGTGGAGAAAATAGAGGAGGAAGGGGAACAATGAGAATGCACTGTGCGAAAATCCCCGTCCAACGCCTTATATGAGGGCATTTCCGAGTGGCTAACTTGTGGGCCCAGGCAATCCGATCAAATCCCGCAACAGTCGCGCATGCGATATGTGGCGAAAAAGGTGGAGCGGAGATCGAGGCGGCCTGCCTAATCCGTCTCGATTACTGCGGCCTCCCCCGTCCGGCGCGCTTCCCAAAATTCGAATCCCGTGAAATCCACAGACAGGAGAGTAACCCGTCAGACGGAAGATTTTTCCCATATCAACACTCGAAGCTCAACAATGAAAGTTCACTCGACAAAACCAAGAATGGATCAAGGCAACTAAACAAGCAGTTGAAGTCATCATGAATGTTCATTCGACCTCTGGACAAGACATTTCCAAAGCACAAAAGCTGAATCAGAGAGGTTATCAACTCCTTCTCCACTCAGACCCTGAACCATTCGGGGGCTAATGATGAGGCTATGTACCTAGGGTAGGGTCATAGGCCTGACCTAGACACCTTACCCTAGGACATCACCCTAAAGCCAGAATCATTCAAAGGGTACCATCATCCACTCGACCAGAGATGTTCCACTCGGAAGAATCAATGTCACTCGACCGTCGCAGAAGCCACTCGACGAGCAAAAGATCTAAAGCCACTCTGCACCAACAACGGTCGAGCATTTACTTATAGGCTTAATTGTCATTTATAGCACTTAATGACTAGCATTACCAGTAATGTTCCTCTCTTAATGTACATTGAACCTGGTGTAATGGAGGGGAGCAGGGGTCCTGGCGCACTCTATATAAGCCACCCCCTCCTCTAGGACAAGGGTTCACATCTTTTGTAAACACACACACACACACACACACATAATCCAGTCGACCGCCTCAGGGCACCGAGACGTAGGGCTGTTACTTCTTTCGAGAAGGGCCTGAACTCGTAAAACTCATGTGTACAACTACTCCATAGCTAGGATCTTGCCTCCTCATACCTACCCCCATTCTACTGTCAGTCTTAGATCCACGACACCCGTCACCCATCACTTCATTCTCTCCTTTTGCTTCTTCTTCCTCGCTTCCTTGCTAGCAGCGACACTCATGGCGCCGGTAAAAGAGGTTCTCGATCGCGGAAAAGGGGAAGGCCCGCCAGGAGGGGCCCGGCTCGCCACCACCCAAGAGGGGGCGTGGTCGCCCGTGCAAGCACGCAGCGACCCCCACCATGGCCCCTTGCGGCAGTGGTGGCGCCCCCCTCGTGGCGGGAGTCGCCCTGGTCATGGCAGTCCCGTTGATGAAGTGAGGTGTGCCGTGGTTGCGCGGCCTTCTCGGCCGCGCTTCCATTCGTCGGAGGTGACGTCGGAGTTCATCGTGTGGTCGGAGAACCTGGCTGGCACCTGGCTTCAGCTCCCGCGGTTCTTTATCGGTGAACTGCCGTCCGCAGGTCCAGGCGATCTCTGGCTGCAGGCGGGCGGTTGCTGCAGCAGGGCTTTGTGGGTAGTGGTGGAAGTCTCCGCCGCGGGCAACGCGGCCTTGGCCCGCGACTGGCAGACGTTCGCCCACGCGCGTGGACTGGGCAGGCGGTGTGTCCTCCACTTCAAGTATGATGGCGACGTGACCCTCTTCATGAGGGTATTTGGGGAAGATGGTCGCCGCGTCGGGTGCTGCCCCGAGGACAACGGCAGCGACGAGGTTCTCGGCCTTGGTGATGGTCGTGACGAGGAGGAAGGTGGCTTCGTCCTCGGCGCTGGCTGCGGCTCGTCCAGCTACGGTGGCTCCTCCTCCAGCAACAGCTCCAGCAGTGGTGGCTATGACCAGCCGCCACGCCAACGCGCCCGTTTCGTGGGAGGCGGCTGGTCGTCTCGTCACTGTGCTCCAGTGAAGCGTGAGGAGGGGTCTGGCTGAGCTCGGGGAAGCGCCATGGGTCCGCCCTCGTGAACTGTTGTGGGGGCACGCGCCACTTTTTTTTCTCTTTCCTTCATGCATTTAAGAAGAAACAAGTATGGGCCCTGTGGGAGCGTGTAATGAACCGTAATTTCCGAGTTGCTATGTTGTGTGTATCGTCCCTGCGTCATGTTGTGGTACCAACGTTTTATGTGGGCGTGTAGAGATAACTTAGCTTGATGTGCCTGAAGTAGTTTCTCCCTCGCGAGGCGCGCATTCCCCATTGCCTGGCGAGGCCTCCTTTGCTCGGAAGGCGTCTAGGAACTGCAAAAATTCGTTAGGAAACTCTTATTCTTCCGAATCCTGGTCGCAGGTGCCGCCGGCCATGACCCAGCACTTCATATCGCGGTACCCGAGGGGCACAGATTGAGAGAGGTGTGCCAGCTTGCGGGCTCGGGCGAGGGTGCCTCGCGAAGAACAGGAAAAACGCTCATGAGGGCACCTCCACGAGGGCACCTGTCTAGCCCCCTCGCGAGGCATGCGAGGGTGAGCACAGACCAAAACAAAAATCCAAGGAACAACAGAGGAGAAGGCAATCGAACAAAGATGACAAAAAGGCCAGAATGCAAACTTCCATGAAGAAAAAGGGGCAAGCCAACTACAGAAAGCAAATGAAAAGCCGCGTCCGGCACCTAGTCTAGTCTTCTTGTCTTCTCACCAGCGCAGAGCTAAGTGCTGCCACTAAGACGTGGGAGGGAGCCCCCGAGGCCCAAGGGCGGCACTGCTGAGACTCCAGGGCGTGTACAACCCAACTCATTATTACGTGAGAGTGTCACGAGCGGAGATCTTCACAGGCACGGGGCCTTGCTTCACAGGCACTGGGCCTTGCTTCATGGGTAGAACCTCCAGAGGTGCTAGATGTTCCAGGCATTCTGGGTGGGGATCCCATCCTGTGTCTCCAGGCGCGCGACGCTAGGCCTGGAGAAAGGGTGATCTTAAACGAGCCCTCCCACATGGGCGAGAGTTTGTGTAGCCCTTCCCTGGAGAGCACCCGCATCAGGACGAGATCGCCCACCTCGAGCGTCTTCGAGCGGACACTGCGATAGTGGTACCATCGCAGCGCCTGCTGGTACCTTGCCGCTCGGAGCGAGGCTTCACGGCGGCGTTCCTCCCCCAACACAACGTCCACCCCCCGCATGGCGTCTTGTTGCGTCTCGTCGAACGCTAGGCCCCACGTGGAGCGATGCTTAACCTTGTGAGGGAGAACCGCTTCTGCTCCATAGACGAGGAAGAACGGGGTCTCGCCTGTTGGCTTGGTGGCGGTGGTGCGGATGGACCACAACACAGACTGGAGCTCGTCGTGCCAGCCCTTGCCGCAGGCCTCAAGCTTCTTCTTGAAGGTCCTGGTCTTGAGGCCCCTGAGGACCTCCGTGTTGGCACATTCGGCTTAACCGTTGCTCCTGGGGTGTGCCACCGAAGCGTAGCAGATCTGTGTTCCAAGGTTAGCACAATATGCCTTGAAAAGATTGCTAGTGAACTGCAAGCCGTTGTCGGTAATGATGCGATTAGGGACCCCAAACTGGCTTACGACACCCTTGATGAACTTGACCGCAGATCCGACCGGGATGGTGCAGATGACTTCTACCTCAGCCCATTTGGTGAACTTGTCAATGGCGACGTAGAGGTAGCGGTAGCCCCCAAGCGCTCGAGGGAATGGGCCTAAGATATCCAGCCCCCAGACTGCGAACGGCCATGAGAGCGGGATGGTCTGGAGGCCCCGAGCTGGCTGATGGATCTGCTTGGCGTGGAATTGGCAGGCCTCGCAGGACTTCACCAGCTCAGTTGCGTCGTTGAGAGACGTAGGCCAGTAGAACCCGCTACGGAACGCCTTGCCGACGAGGATCCGTGATGAAGAGTGGTGCCCGCAGTCCCCGCCATGTATGTCGGCCAACAGCTCATTCCCCTGTCCCCTGGAGATGCATCGTAAGGTAACATCATTTAGCCGCTTCCTGTATAACTCACCATCCTGGATGCAGTATGCCGTAGCCTGTCGGGTCACGCGCTCCGCGTGCTCCTCCTTCTCTGGAAGCATCCCTTGCGTCAGGTATTCCTTGAACTCCTTGGTCCAGCACCCTTCCCGAGGCTCGAGCGCCAGGAGTAGGCGCGCTCCCGAGGTCGGGCCGTAGGCTGGGGCTCCCGAGGCAGGTGGTTGGGGGAGTTCCTCCCGAGGCGGCGCCGGCTCCGGGAGCGGAGGTGCTGCCGACGGCTTGAAGAGCCGCTCCTCAAAGACGCCAGGCTCTTGGGGTTGTCACTTGGACGCCCTCTTGGCAATGTCGTTGGCCTCCTTGTTGGTGCCACGGGGTACGTGCTGCAGCTCTAGACCTAGGAAATTCTTTTCCATTTTGCATACCTCCACGAGGTATGCCTCCATGTGTTCGTCCTTCGGCTCGTATACCTTGTTGGAGAAGTTGACGAGGAGCTGCGAGTCACCCTTGATGGTGACGCGCTTCACCCCTAGGGCCACCGCGGCCTTGAGGCCGGCGATGAGGCCTTTGTACTCCGCAATGTTGTTGGAGACCTTCTCGCCCTGCTGGAAGCAGAGCTACACGGGGTAGTAGAGCTTGTCCTGAGTAGGCGAGATGAGCACTGCTCCAGCCCCCGCACCTTGGCGTGCGAACACGCCATCGAAATACATGATCTAGCCATCTGGTGCTTCACTTCCTAGTGAGAGAGATCGGTCCTCGCCTGCTTCAAACCCCGGGGAGTCGGTCCATTCTGCCACGAAGTCGGCGAGCGCGGCCCCCTTGATGACCCTAGTTGTGCTGAACTCTAGTTGGAATGCTTGCAGCTTGATGTTCCATTCAGCGATTGTTCCAGCAGCATTAGGGCTCCTGAGTACCCTCTCCAACGGGTAGGCCGGTATGACCTTGATTGGGTGACCTTGGAAGTAGTGTCGCAACTTGCCTGAGGCCACCAGAAGCGCGAGCAAGAGCTTCTGAGGCATGGGGTATCGTGCACTTGCATCCCGCGGTACCATGCTGACGAAATACACCGGGTGCACGACGAGGGCAGGAACGTTGACGGATCTTGTGCCTGCCAGCAGTTGGGGCGTCTCCTGAGATGACGGGACCTCAAGAGCCCGATCGCGTGCTGGGGCCCCTGCCGGCCCGCGAATGCCGTCTTGCTGGGCCTGGTCGCCCGTTGGCCTTACTTCAGCCCTTGTAGTGCCCTCCGGGTCCTGCATCGCCTCGGCTGGTGACACGATGTGGCGCGGTAGCCCCCTGTCCTGGTGCTCCTCCCGGACCGCCACTAGAGCTGCGCTGGCCGAGTAGGGAGTGGTGGCAAGGTAAAGCACCAGGGGCTCGTGAGGGCGAGGCGTCACCATCACCGGAGGGCTGGTCAGGTATCTCTTGAGGTCTTGAAACGCTTGGTCGGCTTCTGGGGTCCACTCGAACGGGCCCTTCTTCTTCATCAGCTTGAAGAACGACATGGCGCGTTCTCCCAGCTTGGAGATGAAGTGCCCCAGCGAGGTCACGCAGCCTGCAAGCTTCTGCATCTCCTTAAGAGTTTGCGGTGGGATCATGTCTTCTATCGTCTTGACCTTCTCTGGGTTGGCCTTGATCCCCCTGTGGGACACGAGGAAGCCCAGCAGCTTGCCGGAAGGGACACCGAACACACACTTCTCTGGGTTGAGCCGCAAGTCCACCTGGCGCAGGCTCGCAAAAGTCTCCTCCAGGTCCTGAATCAAAGTTCTTGCCTCCCGGGACTTCACCACAATGTCGTCGACGTAGGCCTCAGCGTTTCTCCCGAGCTGCCGTCCCAAGGCGATGTGCATCAGCCGCTGGAAGGTTGCTCCTGCGCTGCGCAGCCCGAATGGCATGCAACTGTAGCAGTATACCCCACATGGGGTGAGGAAGGCCGTCTTCTCCACATCCTCCACTGCCATCTTGATCTGGTGATAACCTGAGAATGTGTCCAGGAAGCACTGCAGGTCGCATTCGGCGGTGGAGTCGACAATCTGATCGATGCGCGGGAGCGGGAACGGGTCTTGGGGACAAGCCTTGTTGAGGTTGGTGAAGTCAACACACATGCGCTCCTTCTCGCCTTTCTTCGGTACGACGATAGGGTTCGCCAGCCACTCGGGGTACCGAACCTCCCGAATGACACCCACCGCCTCCAGCTTGCGGGTTTCCTGGACGATGAAGGATTGCTTCTTCGTGGATTGTCGCCGCGCTTTCTGCTTCATGGGGTGCACACCCTTAAGTGATGCTCAATCACCCCTCTTGGAATCCCCACTAGCTGCTTGGGTTCCCAGGCGAACACATCCTTGTTCGCGCGCAAGAACTTCACTAGTGCCTCCTCTTGATTTGGGTCGAGGTCGGCGCCTATGACGAAGGAGGCTCCCAAGGACCCATCTTGCTCGACCGACACCTGCTTGGTTTCGGCCCGATCTTGAGTGAACATCTGCTTCTTCTTTGCTGGCGCGGCCTCCTTAGCCCTTGGGACGGCCTCGTTGGCTGGTCGTGCCACCGTGGCGGTTTTGAGGGCGCACCTAAGCGCCGCTAGGGCCTCCTTGGTATCCCCAACCATGGTGAGGACGTCTTTGCTCCCGGGCATCTTCATGAGGTTGTATGCCGGATGGGTCGCAACCATGAACTAGGCGAGAGCAGGGTATCCGAGGATGGCGTTGTACGGGAGGCCGATGTGGGCGATGTCGAAGTCGATCAGCTTGGTGCGGTAGTTGTCACGGGTGCCGAAGGTCACCGGGAGGCGGATCTACCCCAAGGGGCTAGCGGAGCCGCCGCCGACCACGGAGAAGGGCTTGCTGGGTCGGCGCCGCCGTCGATGAGGGTCTTGGTGACGGCTATGCTACAGACGGTGGGCGTGCACAACATTGAGAGCATGCCCGAGCCAATGGTGGTGGCAGGGTGATACCCCACATCGAAGGTTGGGTCGGCCTTGGGCGCTGCCCAACCCAGGGAGTTCCTTGGCGCACGGAGGCGATGCCAATCTTGCGAAAGAATGGCTTGGTGTGACGGTCTGAGGGTGGTGCTTGCGAGTCGTCGAGGAGGGTCGCGGCAGCAAGGGGCGCTGGTGCCGCGAAGCGCGTGACGAAGAGACTGCGTAGTTCCTCCCAGGAGGTCATTGAAGATCCCGGCAGGCTGATCAGCCAGGCGCGTGGCGCGCCGGCCAGGGCCAGGAGGAACCAGTTGCCCATGACCTGGTCATCGCCTCCGGCTTCAAGGACGGCCTCCTCATACGCCTGCAAGAAGGCCGTCGAATTCACCGCGCCATCGTAGCGGGGTGGCATCTCTGGCTTGAACTTTAGTGGCGACCGCACCCGTCACAAGGTGTGGGTGAAGGCACGGACGCCCGCGGCGCATCCACATGCGCACGCCGGCCTAGCCGGAGGGGTAGCATCCGCCATGAAGCTGGACGAAGCAAGCGGAGAGGTGGAGCTTTGGCGCACCCCCTACCTGGCGCGCCAAATGTCGGATTTCGGGTTCCGGCAAAACCCTTGAGGTTCGAACACTAGGTTGCGCACGAAGATCTCTCCTCCTCTAGCTCTCGTCCTCACCACAATCTCAAGTCTTAGCGCGTCGAACTCGCAGAACAAAGAGACACAAGATTTATACTGGTTCGGGCCACCGTTACGGTGTAATACCCTACTCTAGTGTGGTGTGGTGGATTTCCTCGTGGGCTAAGGATGAACAGTTACAAGGGGAAGAACAGCCCCTGAGGAGAGGTGTTCTTGTGCTTGGCGAGCTTGTGTGTTGTCTGGTGGTCTGAATGATCCTCCCCCTTGCTAAGGTGGTGGCTAGTCCTATTTATAGAGGCCCTGGTCCTCTTCCCAAATATTGAGCGGGAAGGGATCCCACAATGGCCAAGTTTGAAGGGGGACAACTAGTACAATTTATCCTGACAAAAGTAGCCTTCGCCTGCCAAAGGTTCTGGTGGTGACGCCGTCTTGGGCTCCATGGCGACCTCCGTCCTGCCGTCCTGTTGGTCTTGGTCTTGTTGCACCGATATGGAAACCTTTGCTTGATGCCTCGGGACTCCGCGCCCGAGCTTGCCTCTTTAGCACCAAAGAGGAAACGAGGACACTGCGCCCGCCTGGCCTTGGTCATCATGGCTTACGCCATGGGGACCTCGCGAGGTCTCCCTTGCCTTGATCTCTCCGCCCCTCGCGAGCCAGCCTGATGAGGCTGCCCCTGAGGAGGTCTTGCATCGTCCACCTCATGAGGCTTGGCCCCTCGCGAGGGTCTTGAATGCTTTCTAGTGAAGATGGGCGGCACATGGCCGCTAGTGGAGCCACGCAATGGGCCGTAGGTAGGCATGTCTGGGGACCCCCGTTCCCAGAATGCCGACAAGAACAATGACATGATGTAGACAAGATCTATTCATATAGGAATAGACCCCATCTTTTTATCCTTAATAAAAACGATACATCCGTGTCATGTCTCTTTCTGTCACTGAGATTGAGCACCGCAAGATCGAACCCATCACAAAGCACCTCTTCCCATTGCAAGAAAAATCAATCTAGTTGGCCAAACCTAACTAAAGTTTCGGAGAAGAAATACGAGGCTATAAAGATCATGCATAAAAGAGTTCAGCAAAGACTCAAATAATATTCATGGATGGATCTGATCATAAACTCAAAATTCATCGCATCCCAACAAACACACCGCAAAAAGTCATTACATCAAATAGATCTCCAAGAACACTGTATTAAAGATCAAAAAGAGAGAAGAAGCCATCTAGCTACTACCTACGGACCCGTAGGTCTGTGGTAAACTACTCATGCATCATCAGAGGGGCAACAAGATGATGAAGAACCCCTCTATGATCGTTGCCCCCTCCGGCAGAGTGCCGAAAAAGGCCTCTAGATTTGATCTCATGGTTCTGGAACTTGCGGCGGCTAAAAACATGTTTCGTCGTCTCCCCTAGGGTTTTGGGGATTTTTTAGAGTATTTATAGAGGTGGATGCCCATATTGACTCCCACATATTCAAGAAGATCTTTATCGGCTTGAACCACGATGTCAAGGATTTAGAAAATCCCGTGTATGATTCCCTTTGACTGGCAATATGCTACTTGCCCGAGAATCGGTCGTCGGTATTGCCATACCTAGTTCAATCTTGTTACCAGCAAGTCTTTTTACTCATTCCATAATACAAGATCCTCGTGAATAAACACATTAGTCACATGCTTGCAAGATATTCATGATGTTATATTACTGGGAGGGCCCGGAGATATCTCTTCGTCACACGGAGTGACAAATCCCAGTCTCGGTCCATGCAACCCAAAAAACACTTTCTGAGATACCTGTAGTCCACCTTTATGATCACCCAGTTAAGAAGTGGTGTTTGATATATAACCCAAAAAGTATTCTTCCGGTATTCGGGAGTGGCATGATCCCATGGTCTAAGAAATAAATACTTGATATGAAGAAAGTTGTAGCAATTAAACTAGGTGATGCAATCTGATTTTAAGTTTATGGTTGGGTGTGTTCATCACATCATTATCCTAATGTTGCGATATCATTATCAAATGACAACTCATGTCGATGGTTAAAAAATCTTAACCATCTTTGATCAACAAGATGGTCTAGTAGAGGCTTACTAGGGAAACAAGATTCGTTTATGTATCCACACATGTATTTAAGTTTTCGGTTAATACAATTCTAGCATGGATAATAAAAATTAATCATGAACATGGAAATATGGTAATAACATCTTCATTATTGCCTCTAGGGAATATTTCCAACAGTCTCCCTCTTGCACTAGAGACTGTTGTGGAACGTAGTATTTCAAAAAAATTCCTGCGATCACGCAAGATCTATCTAGGAGAAGCATAGCAACGAGCGGGGAAAGTGTGTCCACGTACCCTCGTAGACCGAAAGCGGAAGCGTTTAGTAACGCAATTGATGTAGTCGAACGTCTTCGCGATCCAACTGATCCAAGCACCGAACGTACGTCACCTCCGCGTTCAGCACACATTCAGCTCGATGACGTCCCTCGATCTCTTGATCCAGTTGAGGACGATGGAGAGTTCCATCAGCACAACGGTGTGGCGACGGTGATGATAAAGTTACCGATGCAGGGTTTCGCCTAAGCACTATGACGATATGACCGAGGTGTGTAACTGTGGAGGGGGGCACCGCACATGGTTAAGAGAAACTTGTGTGTTCTAGGGTGCCCCCTGCCCCTGTATATAAAGGAGGGGAGGGGGAGGCCGGCCGACCCTGTAGGGAGTGCCACTAGGAGGGAGTCCTACTAGGACTCCAAGTCCTAGTAGGATTCCACCTGGAGGAAAGGGGGAAGAAGGAAGGGAGAGGGGAAGGGAAGGAAAGGGGGGCGCCTCCCCCTTCCCCTAGTCCAATTCGGACCAAAAGGGGGGCGGCCAGCCCCTTGTGGCCCTTCCTCTCTCTCCACTAAGGCCCATCAAGGCCCATTAGTTCCCCCGGGGGGTTCCGATAACCCTCCGGCACTCCGATAATTATCCGGTACCTCTCTGAACTCATCCGGTGTCCGAATAACATCGTCCAATATATTAATCTTTATGTCTCGACCAATTCGAGACTCCTCGTCATGTCTGTGATCTCATCCGGGACTCTAAACAATCTATGGTCATCAAATCACATAACTCATAATACAAATCGTCATCAAACATTAAGCGTGCGGACCCTACGGGTTCAAGAACTATGTAGACATGACCGAGACACATCTCCGGTCAACAACCAATAGCGGAACCTGGATGCTCATATTGGCTCCTACATATTCTATGAAGATCTTTATCGGTCAAACTGCATAACAACATTTGTTGTTCCCTGTCATCGGTATGTTACTTGCCGAAGATTCGATCGTCGGTATCATCATACCTAGTTCAATCTCGTTACCGACATGTCCCTTTACTTGTTCTGTGATGCATCATTCCACAACTAACTCATTAGTCACATTTCTTGCAAGGCTTATAGTGATGGGCATTACCGAGAGGGCCCAGAGATACCTCTCCGAAACACGGAGTGACAATCCTAATCTCGATCTATGCCAACTCAACAAACACCATCAGAGACACCTGTAGAGCATCTTTATAATCACCCAGTTATGTTGTGACGTTTGATAGCACACAAGGTGTTCCTTCGGTATTCAGGAGTTGCATAATCTCATAGTCAGAGGAACATGTATAAGTTATGAAGAAAGCAATAGCAATAACACTAAACGATCATTTATGCTAAGTTAACGGATGGGTCTTGTCCATCACATCATTCTCTAATGATGTGATCCCATTCATCAAATGACAACACATGTCCATGGTCAGGAAACTTATCCATCTTTGATCAACGAGCTAGTCTAGTAGAGGCATACTAGGGACACTCTATTTGTCTATGTATCCACACATGTACTAAGTTTCCGGTTAATAAAATTCTAGCATGAATAATAAACATTTATCATGATATAAGGAAATATAAATAACAACTTTATTATTACCTCTAGGGCATATTTCCTTCAGTCTTCCACTTGCACTAATATCAATAATCTAGATTACATAGTAATGATTCTAACACCCATGGAGTCTTGGTGCTGATCATGTTTTGCTCGTGAGAGGCTTAGTCAATGGGTCTGCAATATTCAGATCCCTATTTATCTTGCAAATCTCTATGTCTCCCTCCTTGATTTGACCACCGATGGAATTGAAGCGTCTCTTGATGTGTTTGGTTCTCTTGTGAAATCTGGATTCCTTCGCCAAGGCAATTGCTCTAGTATTGTCACAAAAGATTTTTATTGGACCCGATGCACTAGTTATGACACCTAGATCGGATATGAACTCCTTCATCCAAACTTCCTTCATTTGCTGCTTCCAAAGCAGCCATGTACTCCGCTTCACACATAGATCCCGCCACGACGCTCTGCTTGGAACTGCACCAACTGACAGGTCCACCATTCAATATAAACACGTATACGGTTCGTGACTTAGAGTCATCCGGATCAGTGTCAAAGCTTGCATCGATGTAACCATTTATGACGAGCTCTTTATCACCTCCATAAACGAGAAACATATCCTTAGTCCTTTTCAGGTATTTCAGGATGTTCTTGACCGCTATCCAGTGATTCACTCCTGGATTACTTTGGTACCTCCCTGCTAAACTAATAGCAAGGCACACATCAGGTCTGGTACACAGCATTGCATACATGATAGAACCTATGGCTGAGGCATAGGGAATGACTTTCATTTTCTCTCTATCTTCTGCAGTGGTCGGGCATTGAGTCTGACTCAACTTTACACCTTGTAACACAGGCAAGAACCCCTTCTTTGACTGATCCATTTTGAACTTCTTCAAAACTTTATAAAGGTATGTGCTTTGTGAAAGTCCAATTAAGCGTCTTGATCTATCTCTATAGATCTTGATGCCCAATATATAAGCAGTTTCACTGAGGTCTTTCATTGAAAAATTCTTATTCAAGTATCCTTTTATGCTATTCAAAAATTCAGTATCATTTCTGATCAACAATATGTCATCCACATATAATATCAGAAATGCTACAAAGCTCCCACTCACTTTCTTGTAAATACAGGTTTCTCCAAAAGTCTATATAAAACCATATGCTTTGATCACATTATCAAAGCGTATATTCCAACTCCGAGAGACTTGCACCAGTCCATAAATGGATAGCCGGAGCTTGCACACTTTGTTAGCACCTTTAGGATCGACAAAACCTTCTGGTTTCATCATATACAACTCTTCTTTAAGATATCCATTAAGGAATGCAGTTTTGACATCCATTTGCCAAATTCCATAATCATAAAATGTGGAAATTGCTAACATGATTTAGACAGACTTAAGCATCGCTACAGGTGAGAAGTTCTCATCGTAGTCAACTCCTTGAACTTGTCGAAAACCTTTCACAACAAGTCGAGCTTTGTAGAAAGTAACATTACCGTCATCGTTAGTCTTCTTCTTGAAGATCCATTTATTCTCTATGGCTTGCCGATCATCGGGCAAGTCAACCAAAGTCCACACTTTGTTCTCATACATGGATCCCGCTTCCTCATAGTTCGTAGGTTCGTCATGGTCAAGTAGCATGACCTCCAGAACAGGATTACCGTACCACTCTGGTGCGGATCTTACTCTCATTGACCTATGAGGTTCGGTATTAACTTGATCAGAAGTTTCATGATCATCATCATTAGCTTCCTCACTAATTTGTGTAGGAATCACTGGAACTGATTTCTGTGATGAACTACTTTCCAATTCGGGATAAGGTACAATTACCTCATCAAGTTCTACTTTCCTCCCACTCGCTTCTTTCGAGAGAAACTCCTTCTCTAGAAAGGACCCATTCTTAGCAACGAATATTTGCCTTCGGATCTTTGATAGAAGGTGTACCCAACAGTCTCCTTTGGGTTTCCTATGAAGGCACATTTCTCCGATTTGGGTTCGAGCTTATCAGCTTGAAGCCTTTTCACATAAGCATTGCAACCCCAAATTTTAAGAAATGACAACTTTGGTTTCTTGCCAAACCACAGCTCATATGGTGTCGTCTCAATGGATTTAGATGGTGCCCTATTTAACGTGAATGCAGCCGTCTCTGAAGCATAACCCCAAAATGATGGCGGTAAATCAGTAAGAGACATCATAGATCGCACCATATCTAATGAAGTACAATTACGACGTCCGGACGCACCATTACGCTGTGGTGTTCCAGGTGGCGTGAGTTGTGAAACTATTCCACATTGTTTCAAATGAAGACCAAACTTGTAACTCAAATATTCTCCTCGACGATCAAATCATAGAAACTTTATTTTCTTGTTACGATGATTTTCAACTTCACTCTGAAATTCTTTGAACTTTTCAAATGTTTCAGACTTATGTTTCATCAAGTAGATATACCCATATCTGCTCAAATCATCTGTGAAGGTTAGAAAATAACGATACCCGCCGCGAGCCTCAACACTCATCGGACCGCATACATCAGTATGTATTATTTCCAACAAGTCTGTTGCTCGCTCCATTGTTCCGGAGAATGGAGTCTTAGTCATCTTTCCCATGAGGCATGGTTCGCAAGCATCAAGTGATTCATAATCAAGTGATTCCAAATGTCCATCAACATGGAGTTTCTTCATGCGCTTTACACCAATATGACCTAAACGACAGTGCCACAAATAAGTTGCACTATAATTATTAAACTTGTATCTTTTGGCTTCCATACTATGAATATGTGTATCACTACTATCGAGATTCAACAAAAATAGACCACTCATCAAGGATGCATGACCATAAAAGATATTACTCATATAAATAGAACAACCATTATTCTCTGATTTAAATGAATAACCTTCTTGCATCAAACAAGATCCAGATATAATGTTCATGCTTAACGTTGGCACCAAATAACAATTATTCGGGTCTAAAACTAATCCCGAAGGTAGATGTAGAGGTAGCGTGCCGACGACGATCACATCGACTTTGGAACCATTTACCATGCGCATCATCACCTCATCCTTATCCAATCTTCGTTTAATCCATAGCGCATGTTTCGAGTTGCAAATATGAGCAATAGAACCAGTATCAAATACCCAGGCGCTACTAAAAGCATTAGTAAGGTACACAACAATAACATGTATATCAAATATACCTTTCACTTTGCCATCCTTCTTATCCGCCAAATACTTGGGGCAGTTCCGCTTCCAGTGACCAGTCCCTTTGCAGTAGAAGCACTCAATCTCAGGCTTAGGTCCAGACTTGGGCTTCTTCACTTGAGCAACAACTTGTTTTCCATTCTTCTTGAAGTTCCCTTTCTTCCCTTTGCCCTTCTTATTGAAACTAGTGGTCTTGTTAACCATCAACACTTGATGCTCCTTCTTGATTTCTACCTCCACAGCCTTTAGCATCATGAAGAGCTCGGAAATTGTCTTACCCATCCCTTGCATATTATAGTTCATCACGAAGCTTTTGTAGCTTGGTGGCAGTGATTGAAGAACTCTGTCAATGACCCTATCATCAAGAAGATTAACTCCCAGTTGAGTCAAGTGGTTGTGGTACCCAGACATTCTGAGTATATGTTCACTGACAGAACTATTCTCCTCTATTTTGCAGTTGTAGGACTTATTGGAGACTTCATATCTCTCAATCTGGGCATTTGCTTGAAATATTAACTTCAACTCCTGAAACATCTCATATGCTCCATGACGTTCAAAACGTCGTTGAAGTCCTGGTTCTAAGCGGTAAAGCATGGCACACTGAACTATCGAGTAGTCATCAGCTTTGCTCTGCCAGACCTTCATAATGTCCGGAGTTGCTCCTGTAGCGGGTCTTGCACCTAGCAGTGCTTCCAGGACGTAATTCTTCTCTGCAGCAATGAGGATAATCCTCAAGTTATGGACCCAGTCCGTGTAGTTGCTACCATCATCTTTCAACTTAGCTTTCTCTAGGAATGCATTAAAATTCAAGGGAACGGTAGCATGGCCCATTGATCTACAACAACATAGACATGCAGAATACTATTAGGTACTAAGTTCATGATAAATTGAAGTTCAATTAATCATATTACTTAAGAACTCCCACTTAGATAGAAATCCCTCTAGTCATCTAAATGGCCACGTGATCCATATCAACTAAACCATGTACGATCATCACGTGAGATGGAGTAGTTTTCAATGGTGAACATCACTATGTTGATCATATCTACTATATGATTCATGCTTGACCTTTCGGTCTTAGTGTTCCGAGGTCATATCTACATATGCTAGGCTCGTCAAGTTTAACCCAAGTATTCTGTGTGTGCAAAACTGGCTTGCACCCATTGTATGTGAACGTAGAGCTTATCACATCCAATCATCACGTGGTGTCTCGGCACGACGAACTGTAGCAACGGTGCATACTAAGGGAGAACACTTATACCTTGAAATTTAGTGAGAGATAATCTTATAATGCTACCGCCGTACTAAGAAAAATAAGATGCATAAAATATAAACATCACATGCAATCAAAATAAGTGATATGATATGGCCATCATCATCTTGTGCCTTTGATCTCCATCTCCAAAGCATCGTCATGATCACCATCGTCACCGGCTTGACACCTTGATCTCCATCGAAGCATCGTTGTCGTCTCGCCAACTATTGCTTCTATGACTATCGCTACCGCTTAGTGATAAAGTAAAGCAATTACATGGCGATTGCATTTCATACAATAAAAGGACAACCATATGGCTCCTGCCAATGGCCGATAACTATTACAAAACATGATCATCTCATACAACAATTTATATATCATCACGTCTTGACCATATCACATCACAGCAAGCCCTGCAAAACAAGTTAGACGTCCTCTACTTCGTTGTTGCAAGTTTTACGTGGCTGCTACGGGCTTCTAGCGAGAACCGTTCTTACCTTTGCATCAAAACCACAACGATTTTTCATCAAGTGTGTTGTTTTAACCTTCAACAAGGGCCGGGCGCAGTCAAACTCGATTCAACTAAAGCTAGAGAAATAGACACCCACTAGCCACCTGTGTGCGAAGCACGTCGGTAGAACCAGTCTCATGAACATGGTCATGTAATGTCGGTCTAGGGCGCTTTATCCAACAATACCGCCGAATCGGGTCCGTCTGCACTGCAGTCCGTGGCTCGCTCTGAAGACGAAGACAGTGCTGCTGCTCCACCACCCACTCCCATTGCCATGATTCAACTTGTAGGCACAGTCAAATGTGCTATACCTGCTACGGAGCTCTCTGAAGAGGTGCTCAATGAAGTTAATGAGGATGCTCTTTCCTCACCATCCAGCGCTTAAGCTTTCCTCTTTTATCTATGGTACTTTTGGTTAATTGGAACGTTCTTTGCTGGAATGTCCGTGGCTTAAATTCTGAACCTAAGCAACTTGCTCTGTTTAATGCCATTACGGCCAGTGGGTGTGCGGTTATATGTCTGCAAGAAACTAATAAGCACTCTTTCGATAATAACTTTATTCAATCTTGCTGCCCACGACGTTTTGATAAATTTGAATTTATTCCGGCTCGTGCTGCTTCGGGTGGAATTGCCACTATTTGGAACAGTTCAATTTTTTCTGCCACTGTTCTAGCTTCCAAGGACTTTGCCTTGGTGATCCGCTTTCAATCCACACAATCGGCACAGCATTGGACCCTAGTGAATGTTTTACGGCCCCTGTCAGGGTGTTGAATGTAGGGATTTCATACAGTGGTTGCTAGACCTAAATATCCCGCACAATGAAGATTGGCTCCTTCTAGGTGACTTTAATTTCATTCGTGGCCCAGATAACCGTAATAAACTAGGGGGAAATGTTGGGGACATGATCACTTTCAATGATTTTATCAGAAACCAAAATCTTGTGGAACTGCCAATCAAAGGTCGTGCTTATTGGAGCAAATTGACTGGTTTTTTACGAGCACCAACTGGACTACATCATACCCTAAAACCCTAGTTAAGCCTCTAGGCCGGCCAGTTTCTGATCACATCCCTTGTGTGGTCTGCATTGAGACTACCATTCCTCGGTCCAAGATTTTCATGTTCGAATCGTATTGGGTGCATCACCCTGGCTTTATGGACACGGTTACTCACTCTTGGTCCAAACCAATTTGTTCGACCAACATGGCTACTGTTATATCCCAAAAGTTTAAACACCTGAGGTATGATCTCAAGAGATGGAGTAAAGGTATTTCTAAACTGTCTATTGCCATTGAAAACTCCAACAAGGCTCTTTTTGAACTTGATGAACTTGAAAATAAAAGGCATCTCACCACTCCTGAATCAAATTTTCGTCGCATCCTCAAAAACCATATTCCAAGGCTTCTTAATTATCAGAAAGAATATTGGAGGAAGAGATGTACTATAAGATGGGTGAAGTTTGGCGATGAGCAACCGAATTTTTTCCAAGCAATGGCTTCAGAAAGATACAGGAGAAACAACATTGCCTCACTTAACACTGATGATGGATACTGTGTTGAAGATCATGCGGGAAAAGAATCTGTTATCTTTCAAGCTTTCAAAAAATGACTTGGGACTTCTGGGCAACGTGAAATGAAGTTTGATTTAGCCTGAATTATTAAGAAGGTGGAGGATCTCGACCAACTCACTGTGCCCTTCACCCACCAAGAAATTGATGATGTGATTAAATTCATGCCTGCGGATAGACCTCCGGGACCAGATGGTTTCAGAGGTCATTTTCTCAAATCTTGCTGGCACGTGATTAAAGAAGACTTGTACAAACTTTGCAATCAATTCCATGAGGGCAACTTAAACCTAAAGAGCATTAATGAAGGTTTCATTACTTTGATTCCAAAAATTAATGCACCTACTTTAGTTAATGATTACACGCCCATCACTCTTCTCAATTGTTGTCTTAAGATCATCACGAAACTCCTTGCCAACCGTTTGCAAAAGATCATCTTAAAAATAGTGCATCGAAATCAATATGGTTTTTTGAAGGGAAGATCCATACAAGATTGTCTGGCATGGGCGTTTGAGTACATTTATCAATGCCAAGCCTAAAAAAACCAATTGTCCTCCTTAAGCTTGATTTCGCTAAGGCGTTTGACATGATTGAACATGAAGCAATGTTGGAGATTATGCAACACATGGGATTCAACGATAAATGGCTAAACTAGATTAAAGCTATTCTGGCTTTAGGCAAATCCTCAATCCTTCTTAATGGCGTACCGGGGAGACAATTTCATTGCAAAAGTGGGGTACGACAAGGAGATCCGTTATCTCCTTTGATTTTTGTGCTGGCCGCCGACCTCCTTCAAGCTGTCATTAATGATGCTTTTGCTCAAGGCCTTATTCAGCTTCCTTTCCCGTGTGCCACCCAAAGAGAGTACCCGGTCATTCAATACGCCGACGACACAATTATGGTTCTCCCGGCTTGTGAAACACAAGCTGCCACGATCAAGCAAATTTTGTCTGATTATGCTACTTCCATTGGCCTTAAAATCAACTTCCAAAAATCCACTCTCATCCCAATCAATTGTGATGACTCTCTCACCAACAACATTGCCCAAATCTTTGGCTGCATGACCGGCAAAATGCCTTTTACTTACCTCGGGCTGCCTTTGGGGTCCACTCGGCCATCTGTTCAAGACTTGATGCCATTGGTTTGCAAAATGGAGCGCCGCCTCAAAGCTACTCTCAACATGATCTCATATGGAGCAAAACTTTCGTTACTAAACTCAGTGATCACTTCGCTGATAATTTTTGCTCTCTGCACACTCAAGCTCCCCATTACCATTATTGAGCTGATAGACAAGATCAGGAGGAAATGTCTTTGGACCAAAAAGACAGAGCAAGGGGAATCTTGTAACTCTCTAGCTGCTTGGAGCATGATTTGCAAGCCAAAAGAATGTGGTGGGATGGGCATTTTAGATCTCAGAACACAAAGTGATGCCCTGTTGCTTAAATATCTTCACAAGTTCTACAATCACTGGGACCTACCGTGGGTGGAACTAATCTGGAACACCTATTACACCTCGAAAATCCCACATGCAATGGATGCATGTGGTTTCTTCTGGTGGAGAGACATTACAAAGCTTATGCCCGTCTATAGAGGCATCACCAATGTAGCGCCCCGAGACCGATGTGTCAGGTGTCTTCCTGTTATTCGCTGTTGTTGCCATGTCATTTGCTTGTGTGTTGCATCTTGCCATGTCATCATGTGCATTGCATCATCATGTTTTCAAAACTTGCATTAGTCTGGGCCTCCCAGTTCCGTCCGTTCTCCGTTCTGAGCCCAGACACACTTGCACGCGCTCGCGGCATGTCCGAAATAGTATTTTATAAGTGGCCGGAAAATGTTCTCGAAATGGGATGAAAGTTGGTGTGTGGTCTTATTATAGTGTAGATAGACCTCCTGTCAAGTTTCATTGCATTCGGAGTTCGTTTGACGCCCCAACGATCAACTATAGCGACAATATAGTCAGTCAAACGTCGGACGTTTTCGGTCTCCGGAAACAGTCGCTGGGCCTCTCTTCTCTTCTCTCAACCTGAGACCTTCTACACAGTCCACTACCTACCACCAGGCCTAACCTAGGCTCTCTCGTTAGTCCGCGGACCTCCTCGCGCGCGCGTCCGGAAGTTGTCCCGAACCCGACCCGGGGAGTCGTCACCATTGGGTCCGGATCATCCCCAAACATCTACAAAACATCACCGTTTTCTTATTTGGACTCCCTAGCCTATTTTTCCTGACCGTCCGATTTTGATCGGAGGGACGAGTTAGCCCCTAACCTAACCAACTTGCTTTATATAGATCAACCACTAGTCTATTTTGACAAACCCTAAATTCTAGGACTTTTGTCCTGCCGCCGCCGCCACACTCATCTCCTCCTCGGGATCCTCCCCAATCCAAATCCTCCTCGTTTTCCTCTCCTGCCAGATCCAACCAGCGGCCCTGACCATCTCCCTTGATTTCCGCCGCCACCCAACCAGTGCATCCCTCCCGATCCTCCAACCACAACGCCCGCAGCCTCCTCCCGGCCTTCGTCCGGCCAGCAATGCACGCCGCCGGCGGACCCAACAGACGAGCCTCGCCCCTGCCCTTTCCTTCCTCCTCTGATCCTCTCTCTCTTTACTCATATCTCCCCCGTTTCTTCCTCTATAGGGACACCCACGCCATGGCACCTTGCTCGAGCTCTGCCTCATCTTCCCGGTTGGCCGCCTCCATGGGATCTTTTCCGACCATCCCCGTCGTTCGCCGGCCTCCCCAGCACCACTGAGCCGGCCCAAGTGCTGTGCTGAGCAGCCCAGCTTGATCCAGCCTTTGGCCCGCGTGGTGTTTTTCCTGTCTAGTGTATTTCTTTTTTCCACAGGAATGTCTGTTTTGCAGAAAACCCATATTAGTTCATGCATTTAATAAATCATCAACCGTGCATCAGTTTAAAACAAACTTAATATGAAAGTTGCTTAGGATTTTGTCTAGTTTCATAATATGTCATTTTCATCCATGTTTAAAATGCTTAAAATGTTGTTTGTTTAAATTTTCTCCTATGCCATGTTAAAATGCTTTATTTCATAACTAAATAACCGTAACTCAGAATTTAATAAACTTTATATGTAATTGGGGTAGAAAAATGCCTAGTTTAACATGGTGTACTTGTTTTGCATGTTTAATAACTCTAACATTGTGTTTAGGGCAGAACAGTACCAAACCTAATATATGCACATGAGGAGTTTCCGGACCTTTTGTTTTGTTGTTCCGGCCTCATTTAAACTTGCCTAGATAGGTAGTTTTCTTTTGCTTCACCCTCTTGCCATGTTTAACAACATTTAATATTGTTGGGTACATAAACAAGATCGAACTAAATAAGTCACGTGGTGTTTCGTCAATATGCAACGGGGTTGCATGTTGAGCTCCACTTAATTTGTAGGGTCGTTTGTGCATTTTGCCATGCCATGCCTCATTAAACCGGACATGCATCATACTTGTTTTCGCATCGTGCCATGCTGATGTGATGATTGTTTACTATGTTGTTTGGTTTCTTTTCGGTGTTGCTTCTTCGGGTTAGTTCCGATAACGTCGCGTTTGTGAGGATCCGTTCGACTTCGTCCGTTTGTCTTCTTCATGGACTCGTTCTTCTTCCTTGCGGGATCTCAGGCAAGATGACCATACCCTCGAAATCACTTCTATCTTTGCTTGCTAGTTGCTCGCTCTTTTGCTATGCCTATGCTGCGATACCTACCACTTGCTTTTCATGCCTCCCATATTGTTAAGCCAAGCCTCTAACCCACCTTGTCCTAGCAAACTGTTGTTTGGCTATGTTACCGCTTTGCTCAGCCCCTCTTATAGCGTTGTTAGTTGTAGGTGAAGATTGTAGTTTGTTCCTTGTTGGAACATGGATATTTGTTGGGATATCACAATATCTCTTATTTATATTAATGCATCTATATACTTGGTAAAGGGTGGAAGGCTCGGCCTTATGCCTGGTGTTTTGTTCCACTCTTGCTGCCCTAGTTTCCGTCATATCAGTGTTATGTTCCCGGATTTTGCGTTCCTTACACGGTTGGGTTATTATGGGAACCCCTTGACAGTTCGCTTTGAATAAAACTCCTCCAGCAAGGCCCAACCTTGGTTTTACCATTCGCCACCTAGCCTTTTTCCCTTGGGAGTCGCGCATCCCGAGGGTCATCTTTATTTTAACCCCCTGGGACCAGTGCTTGTCTAAGTGTTGGTCCAAACTGAGCGATGTCCGGTGGCTACCAGGGGCAACTCTGGGCTGGCCTACCCGACGTCTTGCTCATCCGGTGTGCCCTGAGAACGAGATATGTGTAGCTCCTATCGGGATTTGTCGGCACATCTGGGTGGTCTTGCTGGACTTGTTTTACCATTGTCGAGGATGTCTTGTAACTGGGATTCCGAGTCTGATCGGGTTGTCTTGGGAGAAGGAATATCCTTCGTTGACCATGAGAGCTTGTGATGGGCTAAGTTGGGACACCTCTGTAGGGATTTGAACTTTCGAAAGCCGTGCCCGCGGTTATGGGCAGATGGGAATTTGTTAATGTCCGGTTGTGGAGAACTTGACACTTAACTTAATTAAAATGCATCAACCGCGTGTGTAACCATGATGGTCTCTTCTCGACAGAGTCCGGGAAGTGAACACGGTGTTGGAGTTATGCTTGAACATAAGTAGTCCAGGATCACTTCTTGATCATAGATTCCCGACCGTGCTTTGCCTTCTCTTCTCGCTCTCATTTGCGTATGTTAGCCACCAAATATGCTAGTCGCTTGCTGCAGCTCCACCTTATACCTTTTACCCTTCCTATAAGCTTAAATAGTCTTGATCGCGAGGGTGTGAGATTGCTGAGTCCCCGTGACTCACAGATACTTCCAAAACCAGTTTGCAGGTGCCGATGTTACCGAGCAGGTGACACAACCAAGCTCAAGGAGGAGCTCGATGAAGATCTTGTCCTTTGTGTTGTTTCCTTCTAGTTGATCAGTAGTGGAGCCTAGTTGGGACGATCGGGGATCTGTGTAGCATTTGGGGTAGTCTTCTTTTATTTTGGTTCCGTAGTCGGACCTTGAGTGTATCTGGATGAATGTAATGTTTTATTCATGTATTTTGTGAAGTGGCGATTGTAGGCCAACTATGTATCTCTTTCCCTTATGTATTACATGGGTTGTGTGAAGATTACCTCACTTGCGACATTGCTTTCAATGCGGTTATGCCTCTAAGTCGTGCTTCGACAGGTGGGAGATATAGACGCATCGAGGGCGTTACAACCAAAGTCACAATACAGGACGGCCGCAACACTTTGCTTTGGAAAGATCTTTGGATGGATACTATTCTTGCCTCTAGCTATCCCAGGGCCTTCTCGTTCACCAGAAATGAAGACATCTCTGTCCAAGCTCTCTTAACGGCTGACACGTTGGGGGAAACCTTCCAACTTCCTCTATCTAAACAGGCACATGCAGAGTTGATGGATCTACAGCAACTGTTGACACCTATCACCTTGGCCCACGGAGAGGACAGATGGATATGCATTTAGGCTAAAGGAGACTACACTGCTAGCCAATACTACTCCTACTATTTCAGAGAAATAAAAGCTCACCAAACATACAAATGGCTATGGAAATCAAAGGTCACCATGAAAATAAAAGTGTTTGGATGGCTCCTCCTCTCAGATAGACTCAACACACGAAACATGCTCAAGAGGAGACATTATAGCATTGGTGACAATCACACTTGCCTCCTTTGTAATTCACCTATTGAAGAAACTTTGGAACATCTATTCTTTACTTGTCCATTTAGCCAAGAATGCTGGTCACACCTACATATTGGCTGGACGACACATGGTACAAGACTTCAATGGATTGAACAAGCAAAAACAACGTGGAATCACCCTATGTTCATGGATATTTTCCTACAGGTGCTTGGAGCATATGGAAAGAGAGAACAATAAACACTTCAGAGGGATCTCACCTTTGAAATCATCCTGGCTGGCTAGGTTGAAAGAAGACCTCTCCCTTCTTCGCTACAGAGTGGGAGAAAAACTTACCCCCTTTTTGACCTCTTTTGTAGATAGTATCTAACTTTCTTTTTTCTGCCTCTATTGTTTTTTTCCTCTTGTGTCCACCCCCCAGCTGTTCCATGGCAATGGATGTAAGGTTATGACTTTGTAAGACTTTTTGTCACTTTAGTTAATACATATAGTAGGAGCCTCTCCTACTGTTTCAAGTGTCAAAAAAATACCGCCGAATCAAAGTAAGACGTTGCTTGTATGCAGTATCACTATTATCGCCCACAACTCATTGTGTTCTACTCGTGCATATAAAATCTACGCATAGACCTGGCTCGGATGCCATTGTTGTGGAACGTAGTATTTCCAAAAACTTATACGATCACGCAAGATCTATCTAGGAGAATCATAGCAACGAGCGGGGAGAGTGTGTCCACGTAGCCTCGTAGACCAAAAGTAGAAGCGTTTAGTAACGCGGTTGATGTAGTCGAACGTCTTCGCGATCCAACTGATCCAAGCACCGAACGTATGATGCCTCCGCGTTCAGCACGCGTTTAGATCGATGACGTCCCTTGATCTCTTGATCCAGTTGAGGACGAGGGAGAGTTCCGTCAGCATGACGGTGATGATGAAGTTACCGGCATGGGGCTTCGCCTAAGCACTACGACGATATGACCGAGGTGTGTAACTATGGAGGGGGGCATCGCACATGTTTAAGAGAAACTTGTGTGTTCTAGGGTGCCCCCTGCCCCCGTATATAAAGGAGGGGAGGGGGAGGCCGGCCGACCATGTAGGGTGCACCAGGAGGAGGGAGTCCTACTAGGACTCCAAGTCCTAGTAGGATTCCACCTGGAGGAAAGTGGGAAGAAGGAAGGGCGAGGGGAAGGGAAGGAAAGGGGGGCACCGCCCCCTTCCCCTAGTCCAATTCGGACCCAAAGGGGGGCGGCCAGCCCCTTGTGGCCCTTCCTTTCTTCCCACTAAGGCCTATCAAGGCCCATTAGTTCCTCCAGGGGGTTCCGATAACCCTCCGGCACTCCGATAATTATCTGGTACCTCTCGGAACTCATTCGATGTCCGAATAACATCGTTCAATATATCAATCTTTATGTCTCAACCATATCGAGACTCCTCGTCATGTCCGTGATCTCATCCAGGACTCTGAACAATCTTCGATCATCAAATACATAACTCATAATACAAATTGTCATCAAACGTTAAGCGTGCGGACCCTACGGGTTCGAGAACTATGTAGACATGACCGAGACACATCTCCGGTCAATAACCAATGGTAGAACCTGGATGCTCATATTAGCTCCTACATATTCTACGAAGATCTTTATCGGTCAAACCGCATAACAACATACGTTGTTTCCTTTGTCATCGGTATGTTACTTGCCCGAGATTCGATCGTCGGTATCATCATACCTAGTTCAATCTCGTTACCGGCAAGTCTCTTTACTCATTTCGTAATGCATCATCCCACAACTAACTCATTAGTCACATTGCTTGCAGGGCTTATAGTGATGAGCATTACAGAGAGGGCCCAGAGATACCTCTCTAAAACACGGAGTGACAAATCCTAATCTCGATCTATGCCAATGATACGTCTCCGTCGTATCTACTTTTCCAAACACTTTTGCCCTTGTTTAGGACTCTAACTTGAATGATTTGAATGGAACTAACCCGGACTGACACTGTTTTCAGCAGAATTGCCATGGTGTTATTTATGTGTAGAAACAAAAGTTCTTAGAATGACCTGAAACTCCATGGAGCGTATTTTTGGAAATAATAAAAAATACTGGCAAAAGATCAAGGCTAGGGGGCCCACACCCTAGCCACGAGGGTGGGGGCGCGCCTGCCCCCCTGGGCGTGCCCCCTACCTCCTGGGCCCCATGGAGCTCTTCCGACCTCAAATCCAACTCTATATATTCACTTTCGGGGAGAAAAGAATCAGAGAGAAAGATTCATTGTGTTTTACGATACAGAGCCGCCGCCAAGCCCTAAACTCTCTCGGGAGGGCTGATCTGGAGTCCGTTCGGGGCTCCGGAGAGGGGAATCTGTCGCCATCGTCATCATCAACCATCCTCCATCACCAATTTCATGATGCTCACCGCCGTGCGTGAGTAATTCCATCATAGGCTTGCTGGATGGTGATGGGTTGGATGAGATTTATCATGTGATCGAGTTAGTTTTGTTAGGGTTTGATCCCTAGTATCCACTATGTTCTGAGATTGATGTTGCTATGACTTTGCTATGCTTAATGCTTGTCACTAGGGCCCGAGTGCCATGATTTCAGATCTGAACCTATTATGTTTTCATGAATATATGTGAGTTCTTGATCCTATCTTGCAAGTCTATAGTCACCTACTATGTGTTATGATCCGGCAACCCTGAAGTGACAATAATCGGGACCACTCTCGGTGATGACCATAGTTTGAGGAGTTCATGTATTCACTATGTGTTAATGCTTTGGTCTGGTACTCTATTAGAAGGAGGCCTTAATATCCCTTAGTTTCCGCTAGGACCCCGCTGCCACGGGAGGGTAGGACAAAAGATGTCATGCAAGTTCTTTTCCGTAAGCACGTATGACTATATTTGGAATACACGCCTACGTTACATTGATGAATTGGAGCTAGTTCTGTGTCACCCTAGGTTATGACGGTTACATGATGAACCACATCCGACATAATTCTCCATCGCTGATCCATTGCCTACGAGCTTTCCATATATTGTTCTCCGCTTATTTACTTTTCTGTTGCTATTGTTACAATCACTACAAAATACCAAAAACATTACTTTTGCTACCGTTACTTTTTCTATCATTACCACTACTATCATATTACTTTGCTACTAAATACTTTGCTGCAGATATTAACTTTCCAGGTGTGGTTGAATTGACAACTCAGCTGCGAATACTTGAGAATATTCTTTGGCTCCCCTTGTGTCGGATCAATAAATTTGGGTTGAATACTCTACCCTCAAAAACTGTTGCGATCCCCTATACTTGTGGGTTATCAAGACTATTTTCTGGTGCCGTTGCCGAGGATCATAGCTCTATTCTTTGAGTCACTTGGGATTTATATCTGCTTATCATTATGAAGAACTTGAAAGATCCAAGAACCAAGATTTATCCCTCAACTACGAGGGGAGGTAAGGAACTGCCATCTAGCTCTGCACTTGATTCACCTTCTGTTTTGAGTAAGCTTGCGATACCTAAACCTGCTTCTGCCATTCATTCTGATATGTCACATGTTATTGATGATGCCACTTCACTACTAGAATCAGCTAGTTTGCCATCTGCCAGTTCTTTGCCGTCCGCTACGGACGGCAAAGAAGCTCTTTGCCATCAGCTTCCAAAAAGCAGACGGCAAAGAACTGGCTGATGGCAAAGACCAAGTTTGCCATCAGCCAGTTCTTTGCCGTCTGCTAGCGGACGGCAAAGATTATTTGCCGTCGGCTAGCAGATGGCAAAGAGGGAGGGGCCCCACTGACGAGCTGCAAAAAAAACCTAACGGGCCCCCTCTTTGCCGTCCGCTAGCGGACGACAAAGAGCAAGAAGGCGGATGGCAAAGGGTGGCGGACGGCAAAGAGGGAGGCCCCACGTAACGTTAACGGGGCCGCGCCCCACACCCCCCCCCTCTCTCTCTCTCTTTCTCTCCCACCTCCACCGCCCCGTCGCACCACGCCCCGCCGCCGCCCCAGTGCCCCCCGCCGCCGCCCCGGCGCCCCCGCCCTGTCGCCCCTGCCGCCCCCACCGCCCTGCCGTCTGGGCGCCGCCACGCCCCGGCGCCCCGGCACCTCCGCGCCCCGCCGCCCCGGCCGGGCCTGGCGCCGCCGCCCCAGGCCGCCCCGCCCCCTCCTCCGCCGCCCCAGGCCGCCCCGCCCCGCTCCTCCGCCGCCCCAGGCCGCACCGCCCCCCTCCTCCACCCTGCAGGTGATCTTCTTCCTTTTTTTCCCCTTTTTTCTGTTTTTTTAGTTTTAGGTTTATGTTTAGTTTAGATTTAGTTTTAGTTTTAGGATTAGTTTTAGGCTTATAGGTTTAGTTTTAGTTTAGTTTTAGGTTTAGATTTAGTTTTTTCTTTTTCTGTTTTTTTAGTTTTAGTTTTAGGTTTAGTTTAGTTTTAGGAAAGAAGAAAAAGAGAAAAAGAGGAGATCAGGAGAAGAAGAAGAAGAAGAGGAGGAGGAGGAGAAAAAAGAAGAAGAGGAAGAAGAAGAAGAAAAAAGAGGAGAGGAGGAGAAGAAGAAGAGGAAAAAGGAAAGGAGGAAGAAGAAGAAGAAGAAGAAGAAGAAGAAGAAGAAGGAAAAAAGGAAGAAAAGGAAGAAGAGGAAAAAGAAGAAAAGGAAAAAAACCCGACCCGACACGGTACCCTGACCCCGACCCGGCACCCCGACACGACACCCCGACCCCAAGACCCCGACCCCGACCCCGAGACCCCGACCTCGACACCCCGACTCCGACCCCGACCCCGACCCCGACACCCCGACCCCGACCCCGACACCCCGACCCCCAAGCCTGACCCGACACCCCGACCCCGACCCCGACACCCCGACCCCGACCCGACATGGTACCCAGACCCCGACCCGGCACCCTGACATGACACCCCGACCCCGAGACCCCGACCCCGACCCCGAGACCCCGACCCCGAGACCCCGACCCCGACACCCCGACCCCGACCCCGACACCCCAAGCCTGACCCGACACCCCGACCCCGACCCCGACACCCCGACCCCCCGAGCCTGACCCGACACCCCGACCCCGAGCCTGACCCGACACCCTGACCCCGACACCACACCCCGACCCCGAAACAACACCCCGACACCGACACGGCACTACCCCGACATCGACACGACACCCCGACCCCCGACCCCGAAACAGCACCCCGACCCCGACACGGCACCCCGACACCGACAGGACACCCCGACCACCGACACCTCCCGAAAAGGTGTTCTTTGGCCTTCCAGAGGCCGACGGGGTCATATATTTGTGAATTATTAGTTAGGTCATATATTTTTCGATTTTGTTATGAAAAACATCATATATAATTGTGTTGATCGTGTAGTTTTAAATGTGCAGTTGTTTCATCGCTGCGAGGTTTGGTGTTCGACGACCTCGCCGTGCGTTTGACGAGCTCTGCCCCTTCGTTCGTGGGTGAGCACAAATGACAAGTCCTCCTCCCCCATTAATTATTTGATCTATTCCGATGAAACTTGATAGCTAGCTATATATGTGTCTTGAATCATCAGTATGCGTAACCAATATGTGTCTCCCGTTCGAAAGCGTCATAGTTATAAATATGCATGCATTTGCATATTTATAACCTTGATTCTTTCGAATTGTCCAACGCTATCCATGGACAGCCCGAGTATGTGTAGATTGGGTTCGTTTTCCCATATGCTTTGCTCCGGATCCGACGCATATATTTCGTCAGTGCCTCCCCTGTTGTTCTCCGGGTACACATCCTCTCTGTTTATTGCAGAGACGTGTATCAGGAGAACAGCGGGGAGGTGCTGCCGAAATTTTGCGTCGGATCCGGAGCATAGCATGGGAAAATAAACCCAATCTACACATACACGGGTGGGATTAGGACCTATCATTACCTATTAGAGTGTAGGTTGCATGGACGTAATAAAATTGACAAAGTAGATCAACTGATGAATATATACATGGTGAATTACATATATAATTGTTGTGTGTCCAGTAGCTCTGAAAGTCAAGATGAGTGACCGTGCTTGGATGTATACCGGTCACACTGGTCAGAACAAATGGAGCGCTGAATGGTTCACAAAAACTAAGGGGTTTGTGCAAGCCGCATTTGCAAATGGCCAAAAGAAAACCTGGTGCCCCTGTTTCCGGTGCGGCAATTGGGAAAAGAAGACAGAGGCTGAAATGGGCAAACACCTGCAGAAGAGTGGTTTTACGCCCGATTATACGGTGTGGACATTTCATGGTGAGTCTGCCCAACGTGACCGAGCTGAGGTGGATCGTCGTCGCACCGACGAGCATGGTACCGGGATGGAAAACATGGTGCAAGGCTATGATGATGCTCGGGATTCGGACGAGGAGATGGAGGAATCTGCAAAGGCCTTCAATGAAATGTTGGAGTCTTCGAAACGTCCGCTCCACGAGCACACTGAGCTTTGTCAGTTGGATGCCATCTCACAAGTAATGGCTCTGAAGGCTCAGTTCAACTTGGGCAGAGAATGCTATGACGCAATTATGACAGTATTTGGACGCTTTCTACCCAAAGGCCATGTAATGCCTGCAAACCTGTACCAGTCGGACAAAATCCTCCGTGCACTGAAGATGCCCTATGAGAAGATACATGCCTGTGAGAAAGGATGTGCCTTATTTAGGCTTGACTATGCGGACTTGAACTATTGTCCCATTTGCAAGTCTTCCAGGTATATTGTGGTAGACAACGGTATGGGTGAGAAGACACAGACCAAAATCCCCGTTAGTGTTCTTCGGTATATGCCAATCGTACCAAGACTTCAACGTCTTTTCATGGTCGAAGAGACGGCCAGACAGATGACATGGCACAAAACAGGCAAAAGAACCGAACTAGATGCAGATGGGAATCTGATGATGGTACACACATCGGATGGTGTTGCGTGGAAAAAGTTTGATGAATTACATGCTGACAAAGCGGCAGATCCGAGGCATCCTCGAGTCGGCATCAGCACGGATGGGTTCAGTGTGTTTGGTATGACGGCAGCCCAATACAGTTGTTGGCCCGTATTTTTCTTTCCACTCAATCTCCCCCCGGACAGATTATGCAAAGAAAGAACATTTTCCTGACGTTGATAATTCCAGGACCCAACTATCCGGGCAAAAATATGAATGTGTACATGCAGCCGCTTAAGGACGAATTGCAAGAAGCCTGGGATAATGGGTTCAAGACATACGACGCCTTTAGCAAACGGAACATCATAATGCGTGTCTGGTACATGTACTCGACGCATGACTTGCCGGCGTATGCGCTATTCGTTGGCTGGTCTGTGCATGGAAGGTTCCCGTGCCCCACATGCAAGGGAGCTCTTGAGTTTCGTTGGCTTCAGGCCGGTCGCAAGTTTTCTTGCTTCGACATGCATAGATAGTTCCTGGATCCTCGCCATAAGTTCAGGAAAGACAAGAAGAACTTCATCAGGGGTAGAGTTGTCAAAAACTCTGCACCACCTGCATTGACAGGCCAACAGACCCTGGATCAGTTAAATGCTCTCGAGCCAGATCCACAACGTCCAGGGTACTTCAAGGGGTATAATACTAAGCACGCGTGGACTCACAAAACATGCTTATGGGATCTGCCTTACTTCAAAGACCTCCTTTGCCCACACAACATCGTGGTGCTACACGGCTCCTGTCCGTGCTGGTGACCCGCGAGCAGAGGTGGTTGATTTTCCCTGATGGGGAGAGGTACGTAAGTGCATTTAATATTTTTGTACCTTGTGCATTCACGTTTTTTCAAATAACTAATGTGTTGGCCTTGTCATGCTGCAGGGGTTGGGACCACCATCATAGTGTCCGCCGGCCCAACTCCGTCCTTGGAGTTCTTTGCCGGCAAAACTTCCCGGGGTTTGTCACGTTGCCTGGTGAGGGTCGGCTTCCAGAGCTTGGATTGAGCTGGGAGCACTACGTGGCTGCCCCGCCCCGCCGGATGAGATTATCGACGGTGTCGTGTGCGACACGAGGGCAGACATGGTGATCAGAAAGTTTTGGGTAATTTCTCCTTTACACATTTAAAAATCTTCAACTAGCTAGTTATTAATTGTACTAATCAATATTGTCTCATTTGATTGCAGACATTCTACAGGTGTGAGGAGGGATACGAGGAGGACGCGGCACATGTTATCGAGAACGTCTGCAAGCGCCTACTCCAGAACTTACGGCACGAGGCTCGGGTGCAGGCTGTTCGAGACTACTACGCCTTGCGTGGTATCAAGAAGACCAAGCCGGCGTGCCGCGATAAGTTCCTGAGTAAGGAGCAGTACATGAAGGTAATTCTTAAGGCCTTCTCTACTTAAGTTCCTTCATTTAGTAATTCTTAGCCGTAGCGCTCAAGTTTCTATTTGCTAACTTAGGCGCCTCCGAGATGGTGTGCGGATCGGATGGATTGTTGGGAGGTGTTGGTCGATGAGTGGTGCTCAAAACAATGGCTAGCCCTCCACAACGAGGCCAAGGACAAACGTGCCCAAATGGAAGGTGTGCCACACCATCAAGGCAGCTCCAACTTATATCAGTTCGGGCGCAACTGGGTATGTGGTTTGCTTCATGATTCATGCAATTCATTCATCATGCTAGCTTGAGCCCTTTAATTACTAATTTTCATTGTTTCTCTCTTTCAGGCACGCTACAATAAGGCGGATAAGGTGCCAGAGGTGTACGACCTGTATGCCATGGCCCACACTGCCTCTTTCAAGAAAGTCAAGGCTTTCTCTCAGTCTGACCTCGATGATGCAAACAACTTCACCAACATCTCCTCCCACAACAAGCTCGTGAGATATAGAGATGAGGGGAAGGCGAGGAAAGGGGAGGACTTTAACCCGAGCCAGGGTCCCATTGATCCAGAGCTGTTGATGATATCTGGTGGCGGGAGGTCCCATGGCTCCATAGCCATTGGAGATGGACTTATCCGTTGTCCTAGCACTCTCCCGGAGATCAAGGCGCGCCAGTCGAGCTCCGCTCCTGAGATAAGGCCTCGTGAACGGCCAGTGCAACTCGCCATCAAGGTTAGTGATACGTACTCAGTTATCTTTCTCCATTACATTGTGTGCGCTTCCATCAATGATTACAAATGGTCATGTGAGTGGTGTTGCAGGCTGCTATACAGAGTGAGAGAGATAGAACGGAGAAACTTCTGGCGGAGGCGGCGGAGAGGCAGCGGGAGTTGGAGGAGAGGACGACAAAGATGATGGAGGAGGAGAGGGCACGGAATGACATGCAGGCAAGGGCCATGTACGAGCTCCTTGTGGTAAGTTTCTTCTGCAGATTAGCCAAAACATTCATGTAGTGTTTGTCTCATTACTAACTAGTATGACTGAGTCGTCAAAACCAAATGTGCAGTCTGTGTGCGAGAAGACAGGTCAGACCGCTCCGCCGATGCCAGTGATTGCTCCTGGGACCACGGTGAGTTTTATTTGAATGGACATTACTTGCTAGTCTTAACATTTGAGTGTCATCATGCTAACAAGACATTGGAAATGATCTTTGGTGCAGCGTAACTCCAGACAAGCATCGCACGATCCTTCTCCAGCTACCGACACGAGCCACCCCGCTCCTACACCTCCTGGATCTTGGTAAGTTTATCTAGTGTTTTGCTTTAACACATGCATAAAGACCTAGACTTAGCTTTATTTCCTCCAATGCTTACCATAATGACCTAGACTTAGCTTCTTCACCTCCAAAATGACTTAATAAGCTTACTGACCTCCAAAACCATCCATTTTACCTAAGTTAGCTCTAAAACGATCTGTACTTAGCTTACTTATGTCAAAAATTGCATAATTAGCTTAGTTAGCTCATAGACGATCCATTTTACCTAAGTTAGCTCTAAAATGACCCATTTTACCTAGGTTAGCTTATAAATGATCCAGTTCATCCAAGTTAGCTCAAAAATGACCCATTTTACCTAGATTAGCTCCTAAATGATCCATTTTACCTACGTTAGCTTTAAAATGACCCATTTCACCTAGGTTAACTCCAAAATGACCAATCTTACCTAGGTTATCTCATAAACGATCCATTTCAACTAATTTAGCTCATAAACGATCCATTTCACCAAGTTAGCTAAAAATGATCCATTTCACCTAAATTAGCTCTTAAATGATCCATTTCACCTAAGTTAGCTCAAAAAGATCCGTTTCAACTAAATTAGCTCATAAATGATCCATTTCACCTAAGTTAGCTCAAAAACGATCCATTTCAACTAAGTTAGCTCATAAATGATCCATTTCACCTAAGTTAGCTAAAAAACGATCCATTTCACCTTAGTTACCTCAAAAACGACCCATTTGACCTTAGTTAGCTCATAAACGACCCATTTCAACTAAGTTAGCTCATAAATGATCCATTTCACCTTAGCTAGCTCATAAACGACCCATTTCAACTTAGTTAGCTCATATATGATCCATTTCACATAAGTCAGCTCATAAATGACATACTCTTCTTGTTCTAGTCTTCTTCTTGTTCTACTCTTCTTGTTCTAACTTTCTTATTTTTCATTTTGCAGATTTCATTCACTTGACGAAAGCTTGCATAGATGGAGTGCTCCTTATCCCTTTCTCTGTTTCTTTTGTATCATTGAACTATGCATGTATCGTTGGATGAAACTATTGTAATATATATGGTTGGATGCCTCTATGTTGAACTTGTTATGTATGATGGAACTATGCATGTAATATATATGGTTGGATGATGAAGTTATGTGTTGGATATCTTATATGTTTGCTCTGTAATGGCCTTTTGAAATATATCTATATATGTCATATATATTTGTGATGAAAATTATTGGATTTAATAAAAAACAGATAAAAGAGCCAATATGCAGGCTCTTTGCCATCTGCCACCGACGGCAACGGGCTCTTTGCCGTCTGCCACGGACGGCAAAGAAGACACGTGGCATCCAGCTGTGCTTCCTGGGAGCTGACCCATTTGGTCAGTTTGCCTACAGTGGCAGACGGCAAAGACTTTGCCATCAGTGGCAGACGGCAAAGAACCTGCACTTTGCCATCAGTGGCAGACGGCAAAGAATCTGCCATGTAGTGACGTGTAGATGACATCATACGGCGGACGGCAAAGACCCTAGCAATTTTGCCGTCAGCGGCGGATGGCAAAGTCCTGCCGTTAGCCACTTAACGGACTGACAACGCAATTATTGCCGTCCGCTCTCTTTGCCATCCGCCGCGGACGGCACCGGGCCTTTGCCGTCCGCCGCCAGGAAGCAGATGGCAAAGTAGCTGTTTACTGTAGCCTACTTTGCCGGAGCCTTTTGCCGTCCGCGGCTGACGGCAAAGGCCTTTGCCGTCCGCCGTGGCAGACGGCAAAGTAGCTGATTCCTGTAGTGCTTCTGCTATGCATGATACTTATGATGAAACTACTTCTATGCTTGATACTACTATGCCACTTGGTGAATTTCTTGATGAACAACTTGCTAGGGCCAGAGAGAATGAAATTATTGAAACTGATAATATTGATGAAAGTGATGATGAAGACTCTCCCCCCAATAAATATGAATTGCATGTTGTTCCTAAGGGTTATGTTATGGATGAAGAAGCTACTAGAGCTATTTTAGCTTGCAATGATAGATATGATCTAAAGAGGTTATTAGCTAGATGGACGTAGCAATCCCTTAATGCTAGAATGAAACATGACCCTGCTTTTGCTACTTCACCTATCTGTGTTACTGATAAGGATTATGAATTCTCTGTTGATCCTGATATAGTTACTTTGGTTCAATCTGATCCTTTTTATGGCTATGAATCTGAAACTGTTGTGGCACATCTTACTAAATTAAATGATATAGCCACCCTGTTCACTAATGATGAGAGAACTCGCTACTTTTATATCCTTAAAATATTTCCGTTCTCATTAAAGGGTGATGCTAAGATATGGTTTAATTCTCTTGATCCTGGTTGTGTGCGTAGTCCCCAGGATATGATTTATTACTTCTTCGCTAAATATTTCCCTGCTCATAAGAAACAAGCTGCTTTAAGGGATATATATATAATTTTGTGCAACTTGAAGAAGAGAGTCTCCCACAAGCTTGGGGGAGGCTTCTCCAATTACTTAATGCTTTGCCTGATCATCCTCTTAAGAAAACTGAAATACTTGATATCTTTTATAATGGACTAACCGATGCTTCCAGAGATTACCTGGATAGTTGTGCTGGTTCTATTTTCAAGGAAAGAACACCGGATGAAGCTGAAATTCTATTAAATAATATGTTGACTAATGAAAATTATTGGACACTTCCTGAGCCTATTCCTAAACCAACTCCGAAGAAGAGAGGTGTTCTATTTCTCAGTCCTGAAGATATGCAAGAGGCAAAGAAATCCATGAAAGAAAAGGGTATTAAAGCTGAAGATGTTAAGAATTTACCTCCTATTGAAGAAATACATTGTCTTAATTTACCGCCTGTCGAAAAAAATGCATAATTTTAATCCATCTCCTATTAAAGAAATACATGGCCTTGATAACCCGACACAGGTAGTAAAGGTAAATTCTCTCTATAGATATGATAAAGCTGAAATCCCATTTACTAAGTTTGCTAGCCCATGGTTAGATGAGTTTGATAAATTTATGGTTAAGCAAGAAGACTTCAATGCTTATTTTGGTAGAGAATTAAAACGCAGTGCTGATATGCTTGAACACTTGGGTGATTATATGGCTAATGTCAAAGGTGAACTTAAACTTATTAGTAAACATGCTTCTATGGTTACCACTCAAGTACAACAAGTACTTAAAGCTCAAAATGATTTGCTCAATGAATTGAATAGTAAGAATAATGATTTTGCTGTTAGAGTGGCTACTAGAACTGGTAAAATGACTCAGGAACCTTTGTATCCTGAAGGCCACCCTAAGAGAATTGAGCAAGATTCTCAAAGAAATAATATAGATGCACCTAGTCCTTCTAAAATGAAGAAAAAGAAAAATGATAGGACTTTGCATGCTTCTAGTGAACCTATTGCTGAAACACCTGAGAATCCAAATGATATTTCTATTTCTAATCCTGAAACACAATCTGGTAATGAACCTGAACCTAGTGATAATGTTAATAATGATGTTCATGTTGATGCTCAACCTAGTAATGATAATGATATAGAAATTGAACCTGCTGTTGGTCTTGATAACCCATAGTCAAAGAATCAACGTTATGATAAGAAAGACTTTGTTGCTAGGAAACACGGTAAGGAAAGAGAGCCTTGGGTTCAGAAACCCATGCATTTTCCTCCCAAACCATCCAAGAAAAAGGATGATGAGGATTTTGAGCGCTTTGCTGAAATGATTAGACCTATCTTTTTGCGTATGCGATTAACTGATATGCTTAAGATGAATTCTTATGCTAAGTACATGAAAGAAATTGTTACTAATAAAAGAAAGATACTGAAAGATGAAATTTCCACCATGCTTGCTAATTATAATTTATGGGTGGAATACCAAAGAAACTTGGAGATCCAGGAGTACCCACTATACCATGCTCCATTAAAAGAAATTATGTTAAAACTGCTTTATGTGATCTTGGAGCCGGTGTTAGTGTTATGCCTCTCTCTTTATATCGTAGACTTGATTTGAATAAGTTGACACCTACTAAAATATCTTTGCAAATGGCTGATAAATCAACTGCTATACCTGTCGGTATTTGTGAGGATGTGCCTGTTGTGGTTGCAAACATTACTATTTTAACAGATTTGTTGTTCTTGATATTCCCGAGGACGATAGTATGTCTATTATTCTTGGAAGACCCTTTTTGAATACTGCAGGGGCTGTTATTGATTGCAACAAAGGCAATGTCACTTTTCATGTTAATGGTAATGAGCATACGGTACACTTTCCGAGGAAACAACCTCAAGTCCACAGTATCAATTCTATTGGAAAAATTCCATCAATTATTTTTGGAGGCTTTGAATTTCCTCTTCCTACTGTCAAGAAGAAATATTATATTCTTATTGTTGGGGATGTGCATATCCCCGTTGAGGTAACCTAGTGTTATACGAAAATTCTCCGGTTCCATGTTATTCGGAATGAGTTTGTTAACAAGACTTGATCAACCTTGTTAGTGGATTCCTTTTGATGATCATGAGATGGATGAATTTAGAAAACACAACTCTGTGTACCCTCTTTTTAATTTCTGTTATCTATGTTAAATAAAGCAAAAATACTAATTTCTGTCTGTTTTCTGATTATCCGTGCAATATAAAAATACCCTGAAAATAAAAGTTCTCCAAATGCCCTGAAATTTAAATATGATTTTTTCTGGAATATTTGAGAATATTTGGCACTGAGAACACATCAGAGGGCATGCACCTGGCCACGAGGATGGAGGGCGCGCCCTACCCCCTGGGCGCTCCCCCTGCCTCGTGGGCCCACGGTGGCCCTCCTCCACTTATTCCTGCACCCACACACTCCTTCCTCCCACAAACACCATTATCCAGCTCAAGCACGAGTTCTAGCTCATTTTGCTGTGATTTTCGATCTCCTTGCTCAAAGCATCCTCACAAAACTGCTTTGAGGGATTGTTCCTTGGTATGTGACTCCTCCATTGGTCCAATTAGTTTTTGTTCTAGTGCTTTATTCATTAAAAATTTGTGCTGCCTAGGTGGCCCTGTTCTTGAGCTTGCATGTCAAATTTATGTGGTTCCAAGTAGTTTTGATGCATGATATAGGCTCTAGGCACTTGTAGGAGTAGTTGCTATCAATTTCGTTGAGTTGGGCTCACTTTCATTTGAACTTACTAAAAATTTCAGAATTTTTCAGAAAATAATGAAGAGATTTTTGAGGGGCTCATCGAGCCGAAGCTCGAAGGAAAAGCAAAATGAAGAAGCAAAGAAGCCCAAATATAATCTGCCTCGCATCGCGGAGGTTCGACCGTGTGAATGGCCTTGTGATGATTTCTTGAGAGCAGCCGGGATTTATGATGATTTCTATGAATTGGCTAAGAATGCAGGCCTCACCGCCTTCCACCACGACCAATGCGAACAGTACCTCTTACTCACCAATATCTTTGTGCAAAACTTTCATTTCCATGCTAGGAGCTCACCACCTATGGTGGAGTTTTATTTATATGATGAGCATAAGGAGATGTCACTTCGTGATTTTTGTCGGGTTTGTTTGATCCCTTTCGAGGGCATCATAAAGGAACCACATCGCGGCGATGTGGATGGGTTTATTGATACCATCACTGTAGGGGAAACGAGGAAGGTTTCCGATGCACGAACTACTAGCATACAATTTCCTATTCTACGTTACTTTGCTATATTTGCTAGTAGATGCTTAATTGGGCGCGGAAACTGTGGAAACCTGAGTGCCCCTGATATTGTTATTTTGTGCCATGCCTTATTTCGTGATGATACATTCAGCATGGGTACTATTGTTGCAAAGCGGCTAAATCTTAACCGTACTAAGGGCCCTGTCTTTGGAGGCATCTTCGCCTCGCGCCTACCTGCACATTTTAACATACCTATTAGGCATTATGGGAAGGAAGAAAAATTGCCGCCTCCTGTTTATTTAGATTATAAGAGTATGGTAGCACAGGATTTTATTGTTAAGAATAGGGGAAATGAGCTCAAATACAAATTGTTCTTTGATAAATATCATCATGAGACTATTACCCTGCCTGCTCCTTCCTTGTTTGATTTATCTAAAGGCAAGTACCTTGTTCTGTTGGAGGCTATTCACGCCTACCAGAACCCTACATCAGCCACAGAGCCAAAGTCGGAACCACAAGTTGATCCTCCACGAAAGTCTAATTACCAGTGGGATCCGGAGAAGATTGCCAACCAGTGGCAATCAGAGTCTTCTTCTTCCCAGTATGACCCCAACTATTACTATGGATATCCGCCAGGCCATCCGTGGCCATAGACCAACTTAGGCCAAAAGCCTAAGCTTGGGATAGTATGTATTTCCCACCGACATTACATTCATGTTCACACACTCATTGCTAGATGTCGGTGCTCATACTTTTTCATTCTATCATCCATGCTAGTTTATTTTCTTTTTTTATGCTTTCTTCTTGTGTGTTTAATAAATCTTAAGAAAAACCAAAAAAATAGTTGTAACTTTTAGCTAGTTTTAATTTCCATGCTTGTAGTAGTAATTAAAAAGAAAACCCAAAAAGATTTCCCGTTCTTCTTTTGCTTGTTGGGAGCTTTCCCGTGTAAATAGTTTTACTTCTTTTCTTTTCTTTGGGGGTCGATGGGAGAAGACCATAATGAAATTGTTGAAGTGGCTCTTATATGCTTTATTGTTGATTTAACCAAGAGACCATATTGCCTTGTCTTCTCCTGTTTATTGAATGTTCGCAGATTCCGGCTTAGTCCAATGCACGTGCACTATTATTATTATCCACATTGTTCGGTCGTGCAAGTGAAAGGCAATTATGACGATATATGATGGACTGATTGAGATGGGAGAAGCTGGTATGAACTCGACCTCTCTTGTTTTTGTAAATATGATTAGTTCATCATTCCTGATTCAGCCTATTATGAATAAACATGTTTGCAATGACAACTAGAGATCATAGTTTCTTGTGCCATGCTTAATTAGCTAGGAGCTTATAATGGTTTACCTTGCGTGCCAACATGCTATTAAAATGGTTGTGATGTGGTATGATAGGGTGGTATCCTCTTTTGAACGATTCGAGTGGCTTGACTTGGCACATGCTCACGCATGTAGTTGAAACAAAATCAACATAGCCTCTATGATATTTATGTTCATGGTGCATTATATCCTACTCATGCTTGCATTCGGTGTTGATTAATTTTAATGCATGTTCATGACTGTTGTCGCTCTCTAGCTGGTCGCTTACCAGTCTTTTTCTAGCCTTCACCTGTACTAAGAGGGAATACTGCTTGTGCATCCAATCCCATAAACCCCAAAGTTATTCCGTATGAGTCCACCATACCTACCTATATACGGTATCTACCTGCCGTTCCAAGTAAATTTGTATGCGCCAATCTCTAAACCTTCAAATAAATATCTTGTTTTGTATGCTCGAATAGCTCATGTATCAACTAAGGATGTCCGTATATTCCATGTTAGGCGGGTTATTCTCAAGAGGAGTGGACTCCGCTCCTCACTCACGAGAAAGTGGTTGGTCACCAGGATGCCCAGTCCCATGCTTTATGCAAATCAAATCAAAATAATTGCAAACAAAACTCCCCCTGGGACTCTTGTTAGTTGGAGGCACTCGTTGTTTCGAGCAAGCCATGGATTGATGCTTGTTGGTGGAGGGGGAGTATAAACTTTACCATTCTGTTTGGGAACCGCCTATAATGTGTGTATCATGGAAGATATCGCCATCTCTTGGTTGTTATGTTGACAATGAAAGTATGCCGCTCAAAATATTATTCATATCTATTTCAAAACCGAGCTCTGGCACCTCTACAAATCCCTGCTTCCCTCTGTGAAGGGCATGTCTATTTACTTTCATGTTGAGTCATCATCCTCTTATTAAACAACACTAGTTGGAGAGTACCACTGTCATTTGCATTCATTACTATTAGTTTACATTGAGTATCACTTGACTGGATCTCTTTTACCATGAATTACAATGTCTAGTCAGCCCTTGATCTTTAAAGGTGCTCTACATTTATGTTTTGCGGTCTTAGAAAGGGCACGCGAGATACCATCTTGTTATATCATATTATGATTATTTTGAGAAAGTGTTATCATCCGAGATTTATTATTATTGCTCGCTAGTTGATTATGCCATTGATATGAGTAAACATGAGACCTATGCGTTATTGTGAATATGGTTAGTCTATAATCTTTGCTGAAAACTTAAATGCCGGCTTTACATATTTACAACAACAAGCGCAAATAGAGTTTGTAAAAGTTTTTCTTTATCACTTTTAGTTTCTCAACTGAATTTCTTGAGGACAAGCAAAGGTTTAAGCTTGGGGGAGTTGATACGTCTCCGTCGTATCTACTTTTCCAAACACTTTTGCCCTTGTTTTGGACTCTAACTTGCATGATTTCAATGGAACTAACCCGGACTGACGCTGTTTTCAGTAGAATTGCCATGGTGTTATTTATGTGCATAAACAAAAGTTCTCGGGATGACCTGAAACTCCACAGAGCATATTTTTGGAAATAATAAAAAATACTGGCAAAAGATCAAGGCCAGGGGGCCCACACCCTAGCCACGAGTGTGGGGGCGCGCCTGCCCCCCTGGGCGCTCCCCCTACCTTGTGGGCCCCCTGGAGCTCCTTCAACCTCAACTCCAACTCTATATATTCACTTTCGGGGAGAAAAAATCAGAGAGAAAGATTCATCGCATTTTACGATACGGAGCCGCCGCCAAGCCCTAAACTCTCTCGGGAGGGCTGATATGGAGTCCGTTCGAGCCTCCGGAGAGGGGAATCCGTCGCCATCGTCATCATCAACCATCCTCCATCACCAATTTCATGATGCTCACCGCCGTGCGTGAGTAATTCCATCGTAGGCTTGCTGGACGGTGATGGGTTGGATGAGATTTATCATGTAATCGAGTTAGTTTTGATAGGGTTTGATCCCTAGTATCCACTATGTTCTAAGATTGATGTTGCTATGACTTTGCTATGCTTAATGCTTGTCACTAGGGCCCGAGTGCCATGATTTCAGATCTGAACCTATTATGTTTTCATGAATATATGTGAGTTCTTGATCCTATCTTGCAAGTCTATAGTCACCTACTATGTGTTATGATCCGGCAACCCCGAAGTAACAATAATCGGGACCACTCCCGGTGATGACCGTAGTTTGAGGAGTTCATGTATTCACTAAGTGTTAATGCTTTGGTCCGGTACTCTATTAAACGGAGGCCTTAGTCTCCCTTAGTTTCCGCTAGGACCCCGCTACCACGGGAGGGTAGAACAAAACATGTCATGCAAGTTCTTTTCCATAAGCACGTATGACTATATTCGGAATACATGCCTACATTACAGTGATGAATTGGAGCTAGTTCTGTGTCACCCTAGGTTATGACTGTTACATGATGAACCACATCCGGCATAATTCTCCATCACTGATCCATTGCCTACGAGCCTTCCATATATTGTTCTCCGCTTATTTACTTTTCTGTTGCTATTGTTACAATCACTACAAAATACCAAAAACATTACTTTTGCTATCGTCACCACTACTATCATATTACTTTGCTACTAAATACTTTGCTACAGATATTAAGTTTCTAGGAGTGGTTGAATTGACAACTCAGCTGCTAATACTTGAAAATATTCTTTGGCTCCCCTTGTGTCAAATCAATAAATTTGGGTTGAATACTCTACCCTCGAAAACTGTTGGGATCCCTTATACTTGTGGTTTATCAGCCATCTCAACAAACACCATCGGAGACACCTGTAGAGGATCTTTATAATCACCCAGTTACGTTGTGACGTTTGATAGAACACAAGGTGTTCGTTCGGTATTCGGGAGTCGCATAATCTCATAGTCAGAGGAACGTGTATAAGTTATGAAGAAAGCAATAGCAATAAAACTAAACAATCATTTATGTTAAGCTAACGAATGGGTCTTGTCCATCACATCATTCTATAATGATGTGATCCCGTTCATCAAATGACAACACATGTCTATGGCCAGGAAACTTATCCATCTTTGATTAACGAGCTAGTCTAGTAGAGGCATACTTGGGACACTCTGTTTGTCTATGTATCCACACATGTACTAAGTTTCCGGTTAATACAATTCTAGCATGAATAATAAACATTTATTATGATATAAGGAAATATAAATAACAACTTTATTATTGCCTCTAGGGCATATTTCCTTCAGAGTCAATAATCTAGTTTACATCATAATGAATTTAACACCCATAGAGTTCTGATGTTGATCATGTTTTGCTGATGGAAGAGGTTTAGTCAACGGGTCTGCCACATTCAGATCCGTGTGAACTTTGCAAAGCTCTATGTCTCCTTCCTTGATGCAATCACAGATGGAGTTGAAACGATGTTTGATATGCTTGATCTTTTTGTGAAACCTGGGCTCCTTGGAAATGGCAATGGCTCCAGTGTTCTCACAATGGATAGTCATGGGATTCGATGCACTAGAAACCACTCCTAGATCGGGCATGAACTCCTTCATCTACACTCCTTCCTGCGTCGCTTCTGAAGCAGCTATATATTTATTTCACCTCACATGTAGATGCTGCTACCACATTCTACTTGGAGCTACTCCAACTGACCGCTCTACCATTCAAAACAAATACGTATCCGGTTTGAGACTTCGAGTCATCAGGATCAGTGTCAAATCTAGCATCAACGTAACCCTTTACGACGAGCTCTTTATCAAGTCCATAAATAAGAAACATTTCCTTAGTCCTCTTTAGGTACTTAAGGATATTTTTGACCGTTGTCTAGTATTCAACTCCTGGATCACTCTGGTACCTCCCAGCAAAACTTATGGCAAGGCACACAACATGGAATACATGATAGAACCTATGGTCGAGTCACAGGGGACGACTTTCATCCTTTCTCTTTCTTCTGCCGTGGTCGGGCTTTGAGTCTTACTCAACTTCACACCTTGCAACACAGGCAAGAACCCCTTCTTTGATTGATCCATTTTGAACTTCTTCAAAACCTTGTCAAGGTATGTACTTTGTGAAAGTCTAATCAGGTGTCTTGATCTATTTCTATAGATCTTGATGCCCAATATGTAATTAGCTTCACCGAGGTCTTTCGTACAAAAACTCTTATTTAAATAACCCTTTATGCTTTCCAGAAATTCTATATCATTTCCAATCAATAATATGCCATCCACATACAATATTATGTAAATTCTATAGAGCTCCCAATCACTTTCTTTTAAATACAACCTTCTCCATAAGCTTGGATAAATCCGAAAGCTTTTATCACCTCATCAAAGCAAATATTCCAACTCCGAGATGCTTGCACCAGTCCATAAATGGACCGTTGGAGCTTGCATACCTTATTAGCATCCTTAGGATCGACAAAACCTTCTGGTTGCATCATATACAACTCTTCCTTAAGGAAACCATTAAGGAACACTGTTTTGACATTCATCTGCCAGATTTCATAATTGAAAAATGCAGTAAGTGCTAACGTAATCGTAACAGACTCCAACATCACTACAGGTGAGAAATTATCATCTTAGTCAACCCCTCGAACTTGTCGAAAAACTCTTTGCGACAAGTCGAGCTTTAGAGACAGTGACATTACCATCAATGTCCATCTTTTTCTTAAAGATCCATTTGTTCTCAATGGCCTTTCAGTCATCAGGTTAGTCTACGAAAGTCCATACTTGGTTTTCACACATGGATCCTATCATGATTTCATGGCCTCAAGCCAGTTTTCGGATTCTGGGCTCATCATTGCTTCTTCGTAGTTCGTAGGTTCACCGTTGTCCAACAACACCAGGATAGGATTGCCATACCATTCAGGGGCAGTACATGTCCTGCTCGACCTATGAAGTTTAGTAGTAGCTTGATTCAAAGTTTCATGATCATCATCATTAGCTTCCTCTCTGCACTACTAGGGAAAAGCCTAGCAGTAGCATGAGTTTTGGGCCTCTCAGTAGCGCGGGGACCGGCGCTACTAATAAGGCACTACAGCTAATGTATAGCAGTAGCGCATGTTGTCCCACGCTGCTGCTATACATGAATAGCTGCAGCGCTCTTTAGAAAAGGGCGCTACTGATATTATCTGCAGCGCTGTTTACTGGGAAGCACTACTGGTAAGGCGGCGCTACTGCTAATTTTTTCCCCTCGCTACTACTAGTTTTATTAGTTTTTTTCTCTGCATATTTGTTTTGTATTTGAATAGGCTTTATACAATAATCTTTAGCATATCATACACATACAAATGTAATCATAGCATATACATACAATTAGTCTCATCAAATCATGTCATCATCATAATCATCATCCAACACAAAGTGGTCTCTCGTCATCATCTCAAAAATAGCGATACAAGTCTCGATTACTTGCAAATACATCGTCATCCATCTAAACAATTATCGTCGTCCACCTCCGTGACCACCAGTCTAGTAGTCCTGAGTTTGTTAGGAAGTCGTTGCCTCTTTGCTTTCGGTTCTACACCGGCTCCACTCCCCGAGGCAGCGCCGGTCTCAGTCTCAGCGCCGGTCTCGATGCCGGTCTGAGTCTCAGCGCCGGTCTGAGTCTCAGCACTGGTCTGCGTGTTGGTCTCAGTCCCCGATGCCACCGGTGGGCCCAGCAACAACATCGATTGATTGTTGGCAAGGCTAAAAAATTCGTCTGCCGCCCGGTAGATGTCGTCGCAATCACTAGAACCCTGTCCTTCATCGTTGCTAGCCATGTTTCCTATGATTAAATCTAGTCAATTAATTCTAGACCTAATAAAATGAATAATGACATAAAAAGGCCTATTGTTTTGCAAGAGTGTTGACTTCTTCCTGGTGCGGCAAATCCCGGGCACTCGATATGTCCTAGTTTGTAGCACAAGTCATGCCGAAATTCACGGAAAATTTCGGCATGACCTTTGCTAAAAATTGGACAAATCAAGAACCTAAAATTTGCCAGAACAGAAATGAATCAACATTCCGGCAAAACATAGGCCACTCGGCATCATTCCCTGGAAACAACAAAGCCACTTGGGCACAATCGAACAACTTCAATGAAAACATATAACATGAGCAAACACTTTTGAGGAATTTGCATATAATATGGTCACTTCAATGAAAAGATATAATCTACAATAATGGAATATGCAAATGAACATCAATGACATATATCATATAAAAACAGTCTTGTTTTTTGTTTACATAGCAACAGTTAGTTTGACCAAGTTTTTGAAAATAAAAACAATTCTGTTTTTTGTTTATAGCTAAATGCCATAGCTACAATTTTTTATTTATAGCTAAATACTTTTGTTTTTTGTCTAAAGCTAAAAGTCTAGGAACTCCATTTTCTCTAACCCTTCTGACCTCACCAAAATTTCCACATCAAGACCTTAGTACATACACCCAATTTCTTCAAAAATATTCAGGTCCATAGTCCAAATAATTCAAATTTCATTTGAATGAAATTTGGAACAAATTCAGGTCCGTAGTCCAAATATTTTTTATAGCTAAGTGTTTTTGTTTATAGCCTCTGTTAATTTAAATCTAAATGCTACTATTATTTATATACCCTCTATTAGTTTAAAGCTAAATGGAATTACTGTTTAGGCATTTTCATAAAAATTCCCCTAGCTAATTTCCTAAAAAAATTGCTAATCATTTTTCCTAAATGCTATAAAATGCCTACTGCCCTAAAAAATCTAGGGTTCATATGAACACCTAGGGTTCATATGAACACAGTATCAACATATATATGAATTGCCCTAGCAGAGAGAGAGAGGAGGGTAGGGGACAGGAGAGGCAGAGCCTTACGGTCAGCAGCGAGGGCAGGCTCTGGCTCGGGCGGCGGCGGTGAGGTCGAGGGCGGCAGCTGTGATCTCGAGGGAGACGACGGTGAGGTCGACGATGGCCTCGGGCGGCGGCTGTGAGGTCGAGGGCGGCCTCGGGCGGCGGCGGTGTGGTCGAAGGCGGCGAGCGGCGGTGGTGTGGTTGAAGGCGGCCTCGGGCGGTGGCGGTGTGGTCGAAGGCAGTAGGACGACGGCGGCGATGGAGCAGTTGGGGGACAGGGGGGCCGGGAGTAGAGAGGGGGGGAAAGGACTTAGTGAAATTTTTAGCCCGGGCTGCCGGGATTTGAGTCAAACTAGCAGTAGCGTGTTTTGCCGAAACGCGCTATAGCTAAGATAGCTATAGCGTGTCCCAAAGAAACGCGCTACAGCTATTCCTTTCTATTTTATTTTTCCTTTTCTTTTTCTTTTGTTTTCTTTACATTTTCTTTTTTTCATTTCTCCTTTTTCTATTTCTTTCATTTTCATTTACTTTTCTACTTATTTTTCTATTTATTTTCTTTTTCATAGCAGTAGCGCTCTACAGCATAAACGCGCTGCTACAAAGTTTTTAGCAGTTGCGTGCTTCTGGGTGAACCGCTACTACTATTCCTAGCCTACCGGCATTAGTGAGGGAATTTTAGTAGTAGCGCTTTTCCGTGGAGACGCGCTACTGCTAAAACAATGGTTGTAGCGTGGTTTTGTAACAAGCGCTACTACTAAGTAGCGCTAGCGCCGAGTTTTGACCAACGCTACTGCTATACCTCTGTGTATAAGGTTTTCCCTAGTAGTGCTGGCTGGTGTAGGCATCATGAGAACTTCTTTCTGCGATGCTCTACTCTCCAATCCCTCGGGGAAGACTGTCTCGAGGGTCCTATATGCGAAGAGATTTGATCGACATCATTAGAGAGGGATATTCCTAGCAATGCCATCAACTTTGTTTAGGTTATTGTCTCCTCAAGGTTAAACAATCACCGGAATGATAGATTCATTTGACCATCATACAACAGAATCATGATGACCACGTTAGAGGATCCTAACGATGGCAAAGAGCGAATGGAAAGATGTAGGAAGAAGTTGATAACCTAAACTAGGATGCATCGTCCATCCACTATAGCGTGTCCCATCCCCAGACATATCAATTCTTAATGCGCAGAAACGGGTGCCAGAACTAAGAGCTCAGGCTGAGTCGGCCAAGATCATGCCCCTATAGGTATTTTGTGTGATAAAATCTAGCCAATGTCCATCACTATTTTAGAGGATCTTCCAAATCCATTTGAGAAGGCAGTATTTATAAGCTTGATATTCAAATACCTATACACCTTGGTATTTTCTTTCTTATTAAGTGCTAGAGAGATTATTATCTTTGCCTAATAATAGTACTGATTCATGCAACAAATGCAAAGATGTTTCTATTAGAAAATATTTCCATCCTATTAAGATAATACAAATGAGAAATCTAATCATGAATTTCAAACAACATATTATCATGGACATCTAGATGAGGATGAGAAAATAATGAAAAATATGCTTAGAAATTGTCTAACTCATGGACTAGATGGTTGGCTAAATTTTCACACAATTTATGTTCGATAGAATCATATATCCAGAAACATGTTAGAGTGAGTTGCAAAACATGTTAGAGTGAGTTGCGAGTGGACATTTATGACCATGAAACAATTTCAAGTAAAGAAGCTTTTGAACAACTTGTGTCCAATGACATACCGAAGGAGGTCCAACTATAAAAAACATAAACTCTATCAAGTTTAAATGCCAAGATTGCTATGCTTCATTTAGCTCTCATACTGTTTTTATTGGTCAACTTGTTGAAGAAAATAAAGATCAACTTAATGTCATCGACGCTTTGAGACAAGGCATAAGATTGCTTGACGCAGTGCAACATTGTGCCTGCCTGGCTCCTGCGGAGAAGCCCCTCGCTCAACCCCTCCCGGCTCTATGCTTTGCCACTCCAGCTACCAATTACTGTCCAGAGGCGAGTGGATGGAAGCGTTGTTGACATCACTATGAGACAGACACACAAGGAGTGGGGCGCTCTTGGTTATTAGGATCAGATAGCTTTCACTCCATCTGACCTCCCAAAAAGCAGTGGCCAAGATGAATTTACCATCATCTGAGTAGGTCGTAGAAAGTGTGAGGCCAACTCCACCGCGCAACCCCATCCTGTCCGGGTGAGTCTGTTTGGGGTAGAACGGATGAATAGCGCGGCCCAACGCGCGGCCTCAAACGGACAAATGTCTGGATTCCGTCCGTTTTCGACCCATCCCCGGCCCAAACTTGCACCAAGTTTGGGGTGAAACAGAAATCGCACAGACGGGCTCGCCTCACACCCTTGTCCCCCCGTGGCCTGCCTGTCTAGGACACTAGCAGTCCCTTCACTTCCAACTCCTCCACCCCCTCTCCCCGCCCCGCCCCACCGCTAGCGCCGCCGCTATTCTCTGGCCGCCTCCTCACCATGCAGCCCTTGGCCGTCCATACGAAACCACATCTCAACATGGCCTCCACCACGCCCGCGCTTTCGCCATAGTTTTGGCCGTCGATCGGAGGAGGTTTGGCCGTCGCCGTTGTAGCCGACGGTAGAGGCGATACGACCGCCGGCGACGTACCACGGCGGCCACGGCAGCTTCCGACGAGTCCTCTAGAGCGACCAGTAGTCGGCCGCCAGCCACCCCTATTGCATCGAGGTGATCATCGCGGCCTCTTTGCCACCACAACCGCAAGGTGTTCGACACTTTGCCCACAAAGGTATGGACAATGGAGATGAATTTTTATTCCACCACTTCATTTGTTCATCAGATGATTTGTCGTCGGATGATGAAGATCTTGTGGTGGTTGCACTAGTCGTTCACGACCACATTCAACGTCAGCTTCCTCGGTACAGGGGGTCATGATAACCCACAAGTATAGGGGATCGCAACAGTTTTCGAGGGTAGAGTATACAAACAAAATTTATTGATTCGACACAAGGGGAGCCAAAAAATATTCTCAAGTATTAATAGTTGAGTTGTCAATTCAACCACACCTGAAAGACTTAATATCCACAACAAAGTATTTAGTAGCAAAGTAATATGATAGTAGTGGTAACGGTGGCAAATGTAACAGTAGCGGTTTCATAGTGATTGTAACAGTGGCAACGTAAAAGTAACTAAGCAAAGATCAATATGTGAAAATCTCGTAGGTAATGGATCAGTGATGGATAATTATGTCGGATGCGATTCCTCATGCAACAGTTATAACATAGGGTGACATAGAACTAGCTCCAGTTCATCAATGTAATGTAGGCATGTATTCCGAATATAGTCATATGTGCTTATGGAAAAGAACTTGCATGAAATCTTTTGTCCTACCCTCCCGTGGCAGCGGGGTCCTATTGGAAACTAAGGGATATTACGGCCTCCTTTTAATAGAGTACCAGACCAACGCGTTAACACTTAGTGAATACAAGAACTCCTCAAACTACAGTCATCACCGGTAAGTATCCCGATTATTGTCACTTCGGGGTTGCCGGATCATAACACATAATAGGTGACTATAGACTTGCAAGATAGGATCAAGAACTCACATATATTCATGAAAACACAATAGGTTCAGATCTGAAATCATGGCACTCGGGCCCTAGTGACAAGCATTAAGCATAGCAAAGTCATAGCAACATCAATCTCAGAACATAATGGATACTAGGGATCAAACCCTAACAAAACTAACTCGATTACATGATAAATCTCATCCAACCCATCACTGTCCAGCAAGCCTACGATGGAATTACTCACGCACGGTGGTGAGAATCATGAAATTGGTGATGGAGGAAGGTTGATGATGATGATGGCGACAGATTCCCCTCTCCGGAGCCCTGAACGGACTCCAGATCAGCCCTCCCGAGAGAGATTAGGGCTTAGCGGCGGCTCTGTATCGTAAAACACGATGAATCCTTCTCTCTAATTTTTTTTCTCCCCGAACGTGAATATATAGAGTTGGAGTTGAGGTCGGTGGAGCACCAGGGGACCCATGAGGCAGGGGGCGCGCCTAGGGGGTAGGCGCGCCCCCACCCTGGTGGACAGGGTGTGGGCCCCCTGGCCTTGATTCTTTCGCCAGTATTTTTTTATATATTCCAAAAATATTCTCCGTTGATTTTCATGTCATTCCGAGAACTTTTGTTTCTGCACAAAAATAACACCATGGTTAGTTCCATTCAAACCATGCAAGTTAGAGTCCAAAACAAGGGCAAACGTGTTTGGAAAAGTAGATATGATGGAGACGTATCAACTCCTCTAAGCTTAAACCTTTGCTTGTCCTCAAGCAATTCAGTTGATAAACTGAAAGTGATAAAGAAAAACTTTTACAAACTCTGTTTGCTCTTGTGATTGTAAATATGTAAAGCCAGCATTCAAGTTTTCAGCAAAGATTATGAACTAACCATATTCACAATAACATTTAGGTCTCATGTTTACTCATATCAATGGCATAATAACCTAGCGAGCAATAATAAATCTCGGATGACAACACTTTCTTAAAACAATCATAATATGATATAACAAGATGGTATCTCGCTAGCCCTATCTAAGACCGCAAAACATAAATGCAGAGCACCCCTGAAGATCAAGGGCTGACTGGAAATTGTAATTCATGATAAAAGAGATCCTGTCATAGTCATACTCAATGTAAACTAATAATAATACATGCAAATGACAGCGGTGCTCTCCAACTGGTGCTTTTTAATAAGAGGATGATGAATCAACATAAAAGTAAATAGATAGGCCCTTCACAGAGGGAAGCAGGGATTTGTAGAGGTGCTAGAGCTCGGTTTTGAAATAGAGATGAATAATATTTTGAGCGGTATACTTTCATTGTCAACATAACAACCGAGAGATCTCGATATCTTCCATGCTACACACATTATAGGCGGTTCCCAAGCAGAATGGTAAATTTTATACTCCCCCTACCACCAATAAACATCAATCCATGGCTTGTCTGAAACAACTGGTGCCCCCAACTAACAACAATCCTGGGGGAGTTTTGTTTGCAATTATTTTGATTTGGTTTGAGCATGGGACTGGGCATCCCGGTTACCAGCCATTTTCTCGTGAATGAGGAGCGGAGTCCACTCCTCTTGAGAATAACCTGCCTAGCATGGAAGATATAGACAGCCCTAGTTGATACATGAGCTATTCGAGCATACAAAATAGACTTCAATTTTAATGTTTAGAGTTTGGCACATACAAATTTACTTGGAACGGCGGGTAGATACCGCATATAGGAAGGTATGGTGGACTCATATGGAGTAACTTTTGGGGTTTATGGAGTTGGATGCACAAGCAGTATTCCCACTTAGTACAAGTGAAGGCTAGAAAAATACTGGGAAGCGACCAGCTAGAGAGCGACAACAGTCATGAACATGCATTAAAATTAATCAACACTGAATGCAAGCATGAGTAGGATATAATTCACCATGAACATAAATATCGTGGAGGCTATGTTGATTTTGTTTCAACTACATGCGTGAACATGTACCAAGTCAAGCCACTTGAATCGTTCAAAGGAGGATACCACCCTATCATACCACATCACAACCATTTTAAGAGCATGTTAGCACGCAAGGTAAACCATTATAAACTCCTAGCTAATTAAGCATGGCATGAGCAACTATAATATCTAATTGTCATTGCAAGCATGTTTCATTCATAGTAGGCTGAATCAGGAATGATGAACTGATCATATTTACAAAAACAAGATAGGTCGAGTTCATACCAGCTTCTCTCATCTCAATCAGTTCATCATATATCGTCATTATTGCCTTTCACTTGCACGACCGGACGGTGTGTATAATAATAATAGTGCACGTGCATTGGACTAAGCTGGAATCTGCAAGCATTTAATACAAGGGAGAAGACAAGGTAATATGGGCTCTTGGTTAAATCAACAATAAAGCATATAAGAGACACTCAACATTTTCATCATGGTCTTCTCCTCTCGACCCCCAAAGAACAAGAAAACAAATAAAACTAATTACACGGGAAAGCTCCCAACAAGCAAAAAAAGAATGATAAATCTTTTTGGGTTTTCTTTTAGTTATTACTACTACAGGCATGGAAAGTAAACTAGCTAAAAGCTACAACTAATTTTTTTTGGTTTTTCTTATGGTTTTTCAAACACACAAGAAGAAAGCTTAAAAACAAATTAAACAAGCATGGATAGTAAAATGAAAAAGTATGAGCACCGACAACTGAAATGAGTGTGTGAACATGAGTGTAATGTCGGTGAGGAATACATACTCCCCCAAGCTTAGGCTTTTGGCCTAGGTTGGTCTATGGCCATGGCTGGCCTGGTGGATATCCGAAGTTGAAGCTGGGGTCGTAATGAGATGCAGTAGCTACTGCCTGAAGAGCTGCAGCTTGGAGGCGAGTTGACTCCATCCTCCTCTCGTACTCGTTCGCCTCCTCCCTGGTTATAACATATCTCCTTTTTGCCTGGAAGTCAATGAAAGTAGGATCAGGAAGAGCAACATGGATGGTGCGCCATCTGTCAAAGATTAGTCGGTACGGGAGGAACTGATTATTCCTCTCAACAAACTCATGACGAACCATAGCATTATAATCTAGATAAGCAGGAGGCAATTCCATATCATTCTCATGTATGGGTATCTCAAGAAAATTAGCTACACGAGTTGCATAAAATTCCACCAAACAAGTCTCCACTTAAACTATTAAGATGCAACCTACGTGCAACAATAGCCCCCAAGTTATATTGTTTATCACCTAATACAGCACTCTTGGGGACACTAAGATCTGGAACGCACATGTGACAAGCCTCATCTTTACCGTTAATGCATCTACCCACGAAGAGAGCAAAACAATGTATGGAAGGAAAATGACTGCTCCCTATGGTAGCTTGTGTGATTTCCTAGATTCCCCCATAGTAATACTAGCAAGAAAGTCTTTATATTCAGATTTGCGAGGTTCACTAACATTGCCCCAATGCGGGAGTTTACAAGCAGTATTAAAATCTTCTAGGTCCATGGTATATGATTTATCATAAAGATCAAATAAAACAGTGTGAGAATTGCACGAGGATGTAAATTTAAACCTTCTCACAAATGAATCAGATAGGTAGAGGTATTGCGGGCACTTATCTGACACGAAGCCCTCAAGATCAGCGTTACGCACATACACATCAAATTCTTCCTTGATGCCTGCACGGATCATAAACTCCTCTGACGGCCATTTGCAAGGCCACACTTGAGCTTCCCTCGGTAGTTCATAGTCCGGGTCACGTATAGCGAGCCTAGGTGCCTACTTTCTTGAGGAACCACCTTGGTACATTTTCCTAAACATATTTCTTCCTCTGAGAAATTTCTGAAATTTTTAGTGACTCAAAATAAAAGTGAACCAAACTCAACAAGATTGATAGCAACTACTCCTACAAGTGCCTAGAGGCCATATCATGCATTAAAACTACTTTTGACCACATAAATTTGACATGCAAGCTCAAGACCAAGGTCACCTAAGCAGCAAAAATTTGTAATAAATAAAGCACTAGAACAAAAACTAATTGGACCATTGGAGGAGTCACATACCTAAGAACAATCCCCCAAAGCAGTTTTGTGAGTGGAGCTTTGAGCTAGGAGATCAAAAATGGCAGCAAGATGAGCTAGAACACGGGTTTGAGCTTTGGGATGATTTTTTTCTGGAGAAAGACGAAGTGTGTGGGTGCAGGAATAAGTGGAGGGGGCCTACATGAGGTCCACGAGGCAGGGGGCGCGCCCCAGGGGGGTGGGTGCGTGCTCCACCCTCGTGGGCACATGGTGGGTCCCCCTGGTGTGTTCTCAGTGCTAATAATTCTTAAATATTCTAGAAAAAATCATATAAATTTTTTAGGACATTTGGAGAACTTTTTTTGGGGTATTTTTTATTGCAAGGATAATTCAGAAAACATACATAAAATGTTAATTTTGCTTTATTAAATCTAAATAACAGAAAGTAAAAAGAGGGTACAGAGAGTTGTGCTTTCTAACTTCATCCATCTCATGCTCATCAAAAGGAATCCACTAACAGGGTTGATCAAGTCTTGTTAACAAACTCTTTTCGAATAACATGAAACCGGAGAATTTTCGAATAACACTAAGTTACCTCAACGGGGACATGCAAATCCCCAACAATAAGAATATCATATTTCCTCTTGATAGTAGGAAGAGGAAATTCAAAACCTCCAATAGTAATCATTGAAGTTTTTCCAATAGAATTAATACTGTGGACATGAGGTTGTTTCCTCAGAAAGTGTACCGTATGCTCATTACCATTAACATGAAAAGTGGCATTGCCTTTGTTGCAATCAATAACAGCCCCTGCAGTATTCAAAAAGGGTCTACCAAGAATAATAGACATACTATTGTCCTCAGAAATATCAAGAATAACAAAGTCCGTTAAAATAGTAACGTTGGCAACCACAACAAGCACATCCTCACAAATACCGACAGGTATAGCAGTTGATTTATCAGCCATTTGCAAAGATATTTCAGTAGGTGTCAGCTTATTCAAATCAAGTCTATGATATAAAGAGAGAGGCATAACACTAACACCGGCTCCAAGATCACATAAAGCAGTTTTAACATACTTCCTTTTAATGGAGCATGGTATAGTTGGTACTCCGGGATCTCCTAGTTTCTTTGGTATTCCACCCTTAAAAGTATAATTAGCAAGCATGGTGGAAATTTCAACTTCTGGTATCTTTCTATTATTTGTGACAATATCTTTCATATACTTAGCATAAGGATTCATTTTAAGCATATCAGTCAAACGCATACGCAAAAAGATTGGTCTAATCATTTAAGCGCTCAAATCCTCATCATCCTTTTTCTTGGATGGCTTAGGAGGAAAAGACATGGGTTTCTGAACCCATGGTTATTTTTCTTTACCATGCTTCCTAGCAACAAAGTCTCTTATCATAATGTTGATTCTTTGATTGTGGGTTATCAAGATCAACAGCAGGTTCAATCTCTACATCATTGTTATTTCTAGGTTGAGCATCAACATGAACATTATCATTAGCATTATCACTAGGTTCATGTTCATTATTAGATTGTGTTTCAGCATCAAAAATAGAAATATCATTGGGATTCTCAAGTGTGTCAACAACAGGTTCACTAGAAGCATGCAAAGTTCTATCATTTTTTCTTTTTCTTCTTTTTAGAAGAACTAGGTGCATCAACAATAATTCTCTGAGAATCTTGCTCAATTCTCTTAGGGTGGCCCTCAGGATAGAAAGGTTCCTGAGTCATTTTACCCCCTCTAGTCACAATTCTAACATCATTATCATTTTTCTTATTATTTAATTCATTGAGCAAATCATTCTGAGCTTTAAGTACTTGTTCTACTTGAGTGGTAACCATAGAAGCATGTTTACTAATAAGTTTAAGTTCACCTTTAACTCTAGACATATAAAAACTCAAGTGTTCAATCATATAAGCATTACGTTTCAATTATCTACCAACATAAGCATTGAAGTTTTCTTGTTTAACAATAAAATTATCAAACTCATCTAAGCATTGGCTAGCAGACTTATAACGAGGAATATCACCTTCATCAAATCTATAGAGAGAATTTACCTTTACTACCCGTGTCGGGTTATCAAGACCATGTATTTCTTCAATAGGTGGTAAATTCTTAACATCTTCAGCTTTAATACCTTTTTCTTTCATAGATCTCTTTGCCTCTTGCATATCTTTAGGACTGAGAAATAGAATACCCCTTTTCTTCAGAGTTGGTTCAGGAAGTGTCCAATCATTTTTATTGCTCAACACATTATTCAATAGCAATTCAGCTTGATCAACAGTTCTTTCCCTGAAAACACAACCAGCACAACTATCTAGGTGGTCTCTGGAAGCATCGGTTAGTCCATTATAAAAGATATCAAGTATTTCATTTTTCTTGAGAGGATGATCAGGCAAAGCATTAAGTAATTGGAGAAGCCTCCCCAAGTGTGTGGGAGACTCTCCTCTACAATTTGCACAAAATTATATATTTCCCTTAAGGTAGCTTGTTTCTTATGAGCGGGGAAATATTTAGCAGAGAAGTAATAAACATATCCTGGGGACTACGCACACAACCAGGATCAAGAGAATTAAACCATGTTTTAGCATCACCCTTTAATGAGAACGGAAATAGCTTAAGGATATAATAGTAGCGAGTTTTCTCATCATTAGTGAACAGGGTGGCTATATGATAACCCACAAGTATAGGGGATCGCAACAGTTTTTGAGTGTAGAGTATTCAACCCAAATTTATTTATTTGACACAAGGGGAGCCAAAAATATTCTCAAGTATTAGAGCTGACTTGTCAATTCAACCACACCTGGAAACTTAATATCTGCAACAAAGTATTTAGTAGCAAATTAATATGATAGTAGTGGTAACGGTAGCAAAAGGTAATGATAACAAAAGTAATGTTTTTGGTATTTTGTAGTAATTGTAACAATAGCAATGGAAAAGTAAATAAGCGAAGAACAATATATGGAAAGCTCGTAGGCAATGGATCGGTGATAGAGAATTATGCCAGATGTGGTTCATCATGTAATAGTCATAACATAGGGTGACACAGAACTAGCTCCAATTCATCAATGTAATCTAGGCATGTATTCCGAATATAGTCATACGTGCTTATGGAAAAGAACTTGCATGACAACTTTTGTCCTACCCTCCCGTGGCAGCGGGGTCCTAGCGGAAACTAAGGGATATTAAGGCCTCCTTTTAATAGAGTACCGGACCAAAGCATTAACACATAGTGAATACATGAACTCCTCAAACTACGGTCATCACCGGGAGTGGTCCTGATTATTGTCACTTCGGGGTTGCCGGATCATAACACATAGTAGGCGACTATAGACTTGCAAGATAGGATCAAGAACTCACACATATTCATGAAAACATAATAGGTTCAGATCTGAAATCATGGCACTTGGGCCCTAGTGACAAGCATTAAGCATATCAAAGTCATAGAAACATCAATCTCAGAACATAGTGGATACTAGGGATCAAACCCCAACAATACTAACTCAATTACATGATAAATCTCATCCAACCCATCACCGTGCAGCAAGCCTGTGATGGAATTACTCACGCATGGCGGTGAGCATCATGAAATTGGTGATGGAGGATGGTTGATGATGACGACGGGGACGGATTCGCCTCTCGGGAGCCCCGAACGGACTCCAGATCAGCCCTCCTGAGAAGTTTTAGGGCTTGGCGGCGGCTCCGTATCGTAAAACGCGATGAATCCTTCTCCTTGATTTTTTTGTCCCCGAAAGTGAATATATAGAGTTGGAGTTGAGGTCAGAGGAGCTCCAGGGGGCCCACGAGGTAGGGGGCTCACCCAGGGGGGAGGCGCGCCCCCCACCCTCGTGGCTAGGGTGTGGGCCCCCTGGTCTTGATCTTTTGCCAGGATTTTTTATTATTTCCAAAAATACACTCCATGAAGTTTCAGGTCATTCCGAGAACTTTTGTTTCTGCACATAATTAACAACATGGCAATTCTGCCGAGAACAACGTTAGTCCAGGTTAGTTCCTTTCAAATCATGCAAGTTAAAGTCCAAAATAAGGGCAAAAGTGTTTGGAAAAGTAGATACGAAGGAGACGTATCAACTCCCCCAAGGTTAAACCTTTGCTTGTCCTCAAGCAATTCAGTTGACAAACTGAAGGTGATAAAGAAAAACTTTTACAAACTCTGTTTGCTCTTGTTGTTGTAATGTAAAGCCAGCATTCAAGATTTCAGCAAAAATTATGAACTAACCATATTCACAATAACATTTAGGTCTCATGTTACTCATATAAATGGCATAATCAACTAGCGAGCAATAATAATTAATCTCGGATGACAACACTTTCTCAAAACAATCATGATCTGATATAACAAGATGGTATCTCGCTAGCCCTTTCTGAGACCGCAAAACATAAATGCAGAGCACCCCTGAAGATCAAGGGCTGACTGGAAATTGTAATTCATGGTAAAAGAGATCCAGTCACAGTCATACTCAATGTAAACTAACAGTAATGAATGCAAATGACAGAGGTGCTCTCCAACTGGTGCTTTTTAATAAGAGGACGATGACTCAACATGAAAGTAAATAGATAGGCCCTTCGCAGAGGGAAGCAGGGATTTGTAGAGGTGCCAGAGCTCAGTTTTGAAATAGAGATGAATAATATTTTGAGTGGTATACTTTCATTGTCAACATAACAACCAAGAGATTGTGATATCTTCCATGCTACACACATTATAGGCGGTTCCAAAACAGAATGGTAAAGTTTATACTCCCCTCCACCAACAAGCATCAATCCATGGCTTGCTCGAAACAACGAGTGCCTCCAACTAACAAGAGTCCCAGGGGGAGTTTTGTTTGCAATTATTTTGATTTGATTTGCATAAAGCATGGGACTGGGCATCCCGGTGACCAGCCACTTTCTCATGAGTGAGGAGCGGAGTCCACTCCTCTTGAGAATAACCCGCCTAACATGGAACATACTGACAACCCTAATCGATACATGAGCTATTCGAGCATAGAAAATAGGATATTTATTTGAAGGTTTAGAGTTTGGCACATACAAATTTACTTAGAACGGCAGGTAGATACCGTATATAGGTAGATATGTGTTCGCACACGAACACGTCACCGTGTACCCTCGACGCCGGGGGTGATGCACTCCAGCTCATGTCGAAGGAGACCCGTCCGGAAGCGCGGTACGCAAGCAATCCAGCGGGTGCTTTTGAGGACCCGAAACCCCACACGCCCGAGAGGGACCCCGTCAGGGCACGCGGCAGCTATGGGCTGCCCTAGGTCGACCTGATCGCCCTTAGGGCCTCGAGGTTCGCCGCCCTGCAACAAGAAGAACAGACGAAGAACGAGGAAGAAGAAGAACTAGGGTTAGGGAGAAAAGATAAATGATAAAAAGTGGTAGATGATTTGATCGATTGTGTGTTGTTCAATCGGCCATCACCCCTTAGATATATAAGAGGTGGCTGGACTTCCCGTGCAAGGAAAAGGCTTGGATTCACGTCCAAAACCCTAGTCAAATTCGGATTGGTTTTGTTCGAACTTTCCAAAACTGTTCGGTTTAAACTGGCTGCACCTTGTGGGTCTTTTTTGTGGTGGCAAACAATCTCGGATGAAAAAGCCCAAAAGAAATCTTGACCGTTTCGACGAGACGAACAACTTTCATGTTGAACGTTTTTTGATCAGAAGTCATCTTGAGAGTCAAATCAGTCGCGCAAAAACAGGCTATTTCTCGCGCTACCCATCAGACATGTGTGTGGTGGGGCGCGCCACATCTCGCCTCGTGACAGGGCTGCACTCCGATTCCACTAACTTTTGCATACGAACTCGGATTTGGACAATTTTTATATCAAAATTGATTGTTTCAACGAGACGAAGACAAGCCGTGTAGATCATTTTTCTAGTTGAGGTCGTCTTAGGGGCTTAATAGGCAAACTGTACTCTGAATATAAGATCTTAGTACTTTGAGCATAGTTTCGGCCTTCGAGATAAAATCGGACGGCGATGACCCAAAGTTCAAAGATGTTCATATCAAGAATACAGAACTGTTTCATGTAGATCACTTCTCCATTTGAGGCCATCTTAAATAAGTTCTTGACCGTGCCAAAATCTGGTGTCAACACATGCCCCCCTGTTTTTCGGCAAAGCTTGTGTGCCGAAAAATAACTTGCACATAGCTTGCTCCAAGGACGATGTCAACACTCCATCGGCCATTTTGCATATTCTTAGGACGATAAGTTTATATCGGCCATTGTTTGTGTGAATATTTTGATGCAAGCTTGTGTGACTTTCCCAACTTCATTAATCCGACTATAAAGTTCCATAGGTATGCATGTCAAGACCATCCATCAACCATATTGTCCACCCTTCTGCTAGGATCTTGCAGATAATCAACATGAACTTTCTTGAATCCTTACTTTGTCTGCATAAAAGTTTCATTAGTGGCCAAGGTGGTGAGCTCCAATTCGGCCTTACCTATGTTGGTAAGAATAAGCATCGGCTATTGATAGATGTGCAATACACCATGACCGACGTGGTAGACGGATGCTTACTAAGCCAACTATCTCCAATGATCATGTCTAGATATATGAGCAATGCTAAAATAATCCAAAGTAGAAATTACATCTGATGATGAATTCTATGGCATAGACATCAACGACATAGTTGAAGAACATGGATAATGTGTGGACCGAAGATGTTGAAACCTTCGGCTTGGTGCTTCATAGTTTTCACTCTTTTCCTTCTTCATCTTTATCGCACGTCATGTAATGTATGCTTTCACATAATTCTTATTTTGAGCACTTCCTTTGGGAACCCATGCCATGGTCCTTTCTTCAAGTTCTTGTGCACTAAGTTTTTGTAATTCCCTCTTTTGCCAATAGGATAGGCCGAGTGGGCATCTTGGCTGTGATTCTGTTTTGACCAATGGCAATTCCTTTTTGGCCTTGTGCACTCTCAACTTCTTTTCTTCAGATTTGGCACTTCGACTCTCAATAATTGGTTGCTTTGTCTCATTGTCTTTAGTAGCCAATGTCAACACATTAATTGGCTCCTTTTCATTTGAGATCAAATCTGAAGTTGCACTCTTACGACCATCTCTTTTAACACGGTAAACTTGCTTAACCACCTCTTTCTTCTTCCTTGAGCTCTGGACCAATTCCTTATGATTGCAACGGTCTTTGACGCATGATTTTTCAAATGTTGATCTTCTTGGAGCTGCATAGTATTGGTGGGATGGTCTAAAATAAGATGGAGAATGTGCCCTTGTATCATACCTGTCCCATGATGAATATGGATCTATATGAGCATATGGAGGCATCCACGGCATTGGCATTGGTGGCCCAAAATAAGGATATGAATATGTTGCATTAAAATTCTCACTTTGCCAATACCGATCCTCATATTTGTGCCTTGGGGGGTGATCTTGGTTTCTTTGCATGATTTGGCCGATAAGAATTCTTCTCTTCACTCTTCTTTTGATATTTATCCAATAGTTCAGCGAAGGTGATTTTTGATCTCTTACACTTGCGCTTATTTTGGCCTTTGTTTTCTTTTGGTTTGCTTTCATCGACCATTGAATTTGCTTGCTGCCCCCAGTCCTTGGCGTCTTCATTGTAGCTTTGATGGAACTTTCACCCTCAAGATTATGTTCATTATGCTCTTCAACAACTTCTTTACTTGAAAGCTTTATCCCATAACCTGCAGTTTTTACCTTCTCTTTAAATGGATCAGCTCGAAGTAGCCGATGCAAAAACATTTTGCCGTCAGGACCAATTGGAATAGACTCGTCATCTATTGGTGTCTCAACAAATGTTAATCGTCCTTTATTAATGGCCGATTTAACTATTTGAGGGAACATGTTGCAATCCTCAAAATTATGCTTGGACGAATCATGCAATTTACAATACATTCATCCCTCGACAAATGGCTCAACATGGTGATCAAGAATTATAATATAATTATTTCTCAACAGCAAATCAAATATTTGATCACACATGCTGGAATTGAAGGTATACTTCTTGTTTTTTAGCCGTTCTTGTTGTGTGAACGGCTTTGGAGATAAGCAAATGAATGGTTCAGATTTGGAATCTCCCCCATTCAGCTATGCATTGTGTCTTCCACTCTATCCCCGATGTCTTTGGATAAGATATTATATTAGCATCAGTTTTCTTAATAGAATTTAACCTTGGCTTTAAATTTCTGAAACGAAGATATTTAGAACATAGATGTCTCAGTTGAGACCAAGTGTAAGCCAAGTAAGAAATAAGCAAAGCTACCCAATTAGATATGAGCTTTAGATAAAGCAATGGGGAAAGCCTTGGCTGCAATATTTTTTCACTATCGATCTTTCTGAATGGTGCAATATGTTGACCGATATGCTCTGTGACAATCTGATTGCTAACAAATAAATTACCCTTCTTCATTGGACTCTCAATATTTCTTATGAAGATTTTTCTAATATATGCATCAACAACTAAGTCATGACCAAATCTGAAAACAGGTAAATTAATTGCTAGACATACCTCTTCAAATATGTTGGGAGAGCATGATGGTGGCGTGACGTGAAGAATATCTTGCTCCACCTTCGGATAGCTCCCCAACGCCTTGTCATCATCTTTTTCTTGATTTCGTGCATCATTAGTTTCAAGATCTTCGTCCACCAAACTTTCTTCGGCTACTTGTTCTTCTTCTTGAAGCTCATCAATTTCTATGGCATGAAACTCATAGGGCACGAAGTAGGTTCCATTAACTTCAGAAAAATCAAGTATGGCTGTCTTGCTATACTTTACATGCCCTTTCTCAACAATGTTTGCCTCTTTGGAATTGATGGATTCAGAATATATATAACTTGATTCGGCTTTTTCAACCGAAGCACTTTTAGTTTCCGAATCATCATTCTTTTCACTGGTTATATCAATTGGCAAGGCTTGTTTTCTTTGAGCTAATTCCCTATCAATTCTCTCTTGGCGAAGTACTTGCACCCTATCGCGCAAAGCTTTAACTCCCCTCTCAATTTCAGCCCGCTCTAGTGTAGTTTGCCCCCCAATGCTTTTAGGATCTTTCGGCAATGAACTGTTAGTGTTGCCGAAACTTTGCAACTATGTAGGGGGTGTATAATACGTTGCGGTACTAGGTGGAGGTGTATGCACTTCTGTATAACGATATGCTCTCTCACCAATTCTATCGATTGATGAAGTTTCATCTTCTTGCAAAACTCTAGCCTTTATTGCAGCATAATCAGGAAACAATCCCTTTTCATATTGTTCAAGGCAAAGAGCACTAATCCTCTTGTTTTGTGCCAAACTCTTTTTTAATGCAGCCACAGCCGCTTCTGGAAGAGATTGTTCCGCAATACTTTCAGATTCTTTCGGTAATGATTTGCGAGTGTTGCCGAAATTCTCAAATTGCGTAGAGTATGCATTATATGCTACAGTATTTGATGACGGCACATGTGTTCCTGTAAAATTTTCACTTATTCGGCTATGACCATGAAGATGCGGGGCCGAATTATGAACATCTACAGTTGCATACATTGTTGAAAAATTACTAACATGAGGTGTAGCATATGATGGTTGAGAGTAACTGGCCGAATAGCTAGTAGTAGCATGGCCAATTCTCCCATCCATCGGCAAGGTTGGATTCACATATTGCAAATTAGTTGCCGATGAATAAAAAGGTGAAACACTTTCTTGTATGCTATTGGAAATTTTAAAATGAGGTGTTTCAAATTGATTAACCAAACTCATCATGTTGTTCATCGGCATATGGATTTGTGGGGTTGCCGATGCATGAGAGTTTGGATACATATGTTGTACGTTACTAAAATCATAAGAATTTAAAGCATGAAGATTGTTTTGCATCGGCCCTTGCGCATAATTAGATGCATGATTGATAAAACTAGGGCTAGCCGATACATTATGCTCATTAGGTGATCCAGCAACAACATATGGATTATTTGCATCTACAAAGAGGAATTGGGTATTCATATTACCTTTGTAGATTGCAGCAACTTGATGACGATCTCTTCGTAGCAAGAACGGGCTGGAGACCGTTCAAAGATATGTCCCCAGCGGAGTCGCCAAAATGTGTGTTCGCACACAAACACGTCACCGTGTACCTCCAACACCGAGGGTGATGCACCGCAACTCACGTCGAAGGAGACCCACCGGAAGCGCGGTACGCAAGACAATTCGGCAGGCGCTTTTGTAGACCTGAAGCCCCACACGCCCGGGAGGAACCCCGTCGAGGGGCGCGGCGGCTATGGGCTGCCCTAGGTCAGCCTGCCCACCCCTAGGGCCTCGAGGTTCGCCGCCCTGCAACAAGAAGAACCGACGAAGAACGAGAAGACATATACAAGGGAGAGATAAAAAGTAGATGAACACGAAAAAGTAGTAGATGTGTTTGTTCGATTGTGTGTTGTTCAATCGGCCATCACCCCTTTTAGATATATAAGAGGCGGCTGGACTTCCCGTGCAAGGAAAAGGCTTGGATTCACGTCCAAAACCCTAGTCAAATTCGGATTGGTTTTGTCCGAACTTTCCAAAACTGTTCGGTTTAAACTGGCTGCACCTTGCGGGTCTTTTTTGTGGTTGTAAACGATCTCGGATGGAAACGAGCCTGTGACGCCCCCGATTTGACCGTACACTAATCATACACGCAAACGTGTACGATCAAGATCAGGGACTCACGGGAGGATATCACAACACAACTCTATAAATAAAATAAGTCATACAAGCATCATATTACAAGCCAGGGGCCTCGAGGGCTCGAATACAAGAGCTCGATCATACACGAGTCAGCGGAAGCAACAATATCTGAGTACAGACATAAGTTAAACAAGTTTGCCTTAAGAAGGCTAGCACAAACTGGGATACAGATCGAAAGAGGCGCATACCTCCTGCCTGGGATCCTCCTAACTACTCCTGGTCGTCGTTAGCGGGCATCACGTAGTAGTAGGCACCTCCGGTGTAGTAGGGGTCGTCGTCGACGGTGGCGTCTGGCTCCTGGGCTCCAACATCTGGTTGCGACAACCAGGTAGAAGGGATAGAGGGAAAGAAGGAGAAAGCAACCGTGAGTACTCATCCAAAGTACTCGCAAGCAAGAAGCTACACTACATAGGCATGGGTAAATGTGTAAAGGGCCATATCGGTGGACTGAACTGCAGAAAGCCAGAATAAGAGGGGGGATAGCTAATCCTTTCGAAGACTACGCTTCTGGCAGCCTCCGTCTTGCAGCATGTAGAAGAGAGTAGACTGAATACCTCCAAGTAGCATCGCATAGCATAACCCTAACCGATGATCCTCCCCTCGTCGCCCTGTGAGAGAGCGACCACCGGTTGTATCTGGCACTTGGAAGGGTGTGTTTTATTAAGTATCCGGTTCTAGTTGTCATAAGGTCAAGGTACAACTCCAAATCGTCCTGTTACCGAAGATCACGGCTATTCGAATAGATTAACTTCCCTGCAGGGGTGCACCACATACCCCAACACGCTCGATCCCATTTGGCCGGACACACTTTCCTGGGTCATGCCCGGCCTCGGAAGATCAACACGTCGCAGCCCCACCTAGACCAACAGAGAGGTCAGCACGCCGGTCTAAACCTAAGCGCACAGGGGTCTGGGCCCATCGCCCTTAGCACACCTGCACGTTGCGTACGCGGCCGGAAGCAGAACTAGCCCCCTTAATACAAGAGCAGGCTTACGTTCCAATCCGGCGCGCGCCACTCAGTCGCTGACGTCACGAAGGCTTCGGCTGATACCACGACGCCGGGATACCCATAACTACTCCCGCGTAGATGGTTAGTGCGTATAGACCAAATGGCCAGACTCAGATCAAATACCCAGAACTCGTTAAGCGTGTTAAGTATCCGCGAACTCCGACCAGGGCCAGGCCCACCTCTCTCCTAGGTGGTCGGAACCTGCCCTGTCGCTCCGCCTCAAAGATCCACTCGCGGGTGCTCCTCAAGCCGACCCGTCTTTAGTCACCACATGTATCATGTATAAAGTATATAGCATATACCCGTGACCAACTCCCGAGTGATCACGGCCCGATAGTATAGCATGGCAGACGGACAAGGATGTAGGGCCACTGATGATAGACTAGCATCCTATACTAAGCATTAGGATTGCAGGTAAAGGTAACAACAGTAGTAGCAAGGACAGGCTATGCATCAGGATAGGAATAACGAAAGCAGTAACATGCTACACTACTCTAATGCAAGCAGTATAGATGAGAGTAGGCGATATCTGGTGATCAAAGGGGGGGGGGCTTGCCTGGTTGCTCAGACAAGAAGGAGGGTCGTCGTCGACGTAGTCGATCACAGGGGCATCAGCGGCAGTCTCGGGGTCTACCGGAAAAGTAATGGAGGGGGAACACAATAAATAATAGAGCAATCAAAACATAACATGACAAACGTGGTGCTAGAGGTGATCTAACGCAGGGATAGGTGATACCGGCGAAGGGGAGAAACATCCGGGAAAGTATTCCCGGTGTTTCGCGTTTTCGGGCAGAGGAGCCGGAGGGGGAAAGTTGCGAGTTTGATAGGATAGGGACGCGTGGCGGACGAACGGGCTGCGTATCCGGGTTCGTCTCGTCGTTCTGAGCAACTTTCATGTACAAAGTTTTTTCATCCGAGCTACGGTTTATTTTATATTAATTTTAAAAGATTAAAATCATTTTTAGTATTTAGTTAATTATTTTAATTAAACATTATCCAGAACAGTGCACGCTGACGTCAGCATGACATCAGCAGTCAATAGAGGCGTTGACTGGTCAACTGACGTGTGGGCCCCGTTCGTCATAATCTGTTTTAATTAACTAATAGTTAATTAGGTTAATTAGTGATTAGGTGAATATAATTATAATTAATTAACTTAATTAATTCCTTAATTCCTTAATTAATATTATTATTATTATTATTATTATTATTTATTTATTTTAAAACGTTTTGGAGGGGGGGCCGTTCTGTCATTGACCGAAAGGGGCCAAACGGGCGCTGGCAAACGGGTGCGGGCACCAGCCCGCTCAGTGGCTGGGGCGTGCGGGCGCCCGAGCGAAGGCCGGGCCTGGGCGGCAGTGGGCACGGCAGCCCGAGGAGGGGCCGGCGGCAGGGAGGCGGAGGAGGGCCGCGGCATCGCCGATGAGCAGCAGCAGAGCAGACCGCGGAGCAAGGGGGCACAACTCCAGGCGGAGGCGGGCGCGGGAGGCGCAGCGGCAGCAGCGGTGCGCGGCCACGGCGGGGCTCGCGCGGTCGCCGTCAATGGATAGGGGAGAGGGAGGAGCAGGGCGGCGCGCGCGCGTGCACGCGGTGGCCAGGGGCGACAAGCGGCGGCGCTTCGGGTGGAGGACGCGGGCCTCCGAGCGGCGCCGCGGTGTAGTGGCCGGAGTCGGGCGACGGGTGCAGCGAGCAGGAGGGCGCGGGGCACAGGGGGAGGGCGCGGGGGTGAGCGCGTTCGGGGCACGGCCACGGTGGGCGCGCGCGGGGCGCCGGTGCGCGAGCCCGTGCACGCGAGGCAGAGAGGAGAAGAGGGGACGCTCACGGGGCCGGTAGGGGAAAAGGCAGCGGGGGTCGAGGGGGATGTCGGGGACGACGCGGCGGAGAGGGGCAGGCCGGCAAGGGAGGTCCGGGCGGCGTCGGTTGAGGGCGAGGCGGCGCGGCGTCGTGGCGATGGGGTCGGGAGCGGCTGTTGCACCCCCGATCCAGATCCGTTCGTGGGGGGGGAGGAGCGACATGCGGGAGTGGGAGTGGGGGGCGAGTGGGTGGCGGCTAGGGTTGCGGGGGGTGAGGGGAGTGGATAAGGGGTGGGGTTTGGGCCGGCCTGGTGGGGTGGCCGGCTGGGCCGGTTGGGTTGGCCCAGTTGGGCCACGGCCCAGGGGGGGCTTTCTCTTTCCTTTTTTTGTGTGTGTGTTAGTTCTGTTTTTTTCTTTTTCTTTTTATTTAATTTTCTTTTCTATTTCATTCTTTTAATTGTTGTTTTATAAAATATAAATACAACTCCTAAATTAATGTTATAATTTAATCTACTGCCCCAATAAGTATGACACCTAATTAAAATAGTTTGCATTATTATTATTTTTAAAAGGGCATTTAATTAATCGTCATAGCTGCGTTTTAATTACTTTAGAGTCTTTAAACGTTTTATAAAAGTGTGGTTTCTCCACAATAATTACCTATGCATTATTTGGCAACACCCCAACATCTTAGTTTTAATATTTGAAAATCTTTACCATTTGACTTTATTTTAAGTTTGAATTTCGAATCGATTTTGAACTAACACGAAATTAAAAACAGTAACCGTGGTGACGTGGCATCATTATCTTGGGATTACTGTAGCCTAATTATCCGGGCGTCACAATTCTCCTCCACTACAAGAAATCTCGTCCCGAGATTTAAGAGGTAGAGTAAGGAGGAAAGATCTGGTTACGAAATGCTAACAGATCTTCTCAATCTTGGTTGCTCTTCTCGAAGAGATCGATCCATTACATTGATGTCTTCATTCCACTGCTTCAGGTCATCATTATGAAGTCGTCATCCTTTCTTGGGGGTTCCTTCGTACTTACGAATAGGTAACGGGGCAGATCGGCAACGGCAGAATGCCATAAGGGTAATAATCTTGGATTATCCTATGAATGAGCATATGAGTACCTCTTGAGCTGAATAGTTAAAACACATCGAGAGTAAAGTTCAAAGGTACAATAGAAGTTTCAAGCAGCTAGGCAATCATTCAATGCCTAGTCAGAAGGTGAAAGGGTTTCAGGGCAACGTGAATAAGTATTGCGTCTGATACCAAAATAGATCACTAGAAAGGTGGTCCGTGAATTACATACGAATTCAAGCACGTGGAACAACCTTGGGAACAGGTGGTGTACAGGAGAGTCAGGTTTCGATCCTGTGGAACTGTGGGTTATGGGCCCACCATGTGGGATAAAAAGTAGGAGGGGTGACATCTTGCATGGTCACGATAGCAAGGCATGTCAGAGGCTAGTCTGTCAGTTATGTCGGCAACAACATCGATATCAAGGGCGAGGGACGAAGAGAACCATTTTCCTGCTCGTTGAACGAGGCGGACCAATAGGCAAAGTTCTCGTCCATCGGTGGTTACCGGGATGCTATCAACAATGGTAACACGGTCTTACTGACAGAGTTGTACAACGAGGTGATTATCACTGCTCAGTTAAATCAGATTACAAGAAAGCTTAACAAGACAATGGAAGGGAAAATGTGATTATCAGATTTAACAGAAGAATGGAAAGGAAAATGTGTTTTAAACACATAATTCAGGGATATATCCTTCCCAAGGACAAGCAGAGCATGATATCCGTGGCAGGATATCATGTAGAAAACCCATTAAGTAAGGGGAGAAATTTCATGACATTACCCATACAACGGTGTTTGGATAATGGTTAAAGAAAACTTAGCATTGCGCTTTCAATGCTCTTATTGAAAATCGGAGTACCACAGACAGGCTTCGAGATAGCGTTGGCGTGGTATTCAAGTAAGGTCAGACTTAGGATGCACAAAGGATTCATCAGGAACAACTTGTAGAATAAGCCTTATGATTTCCTCAAGGAAGAATCACTAAGCTAGCTAAAAAGGGAACTGTAACAATAGGTCCTCTGGCCAGGGGTGATAGGCATGACCTCACCTTACCGGTATATAAGGACCAATGTTATAACTCTTGGAAATAAGTCCCAACCATCATATCTGACCGAGATTCAGATCTGATTGGTGTCAGGATAACTCAGACTCAGGATGCCTGAGAAGAAAGGTGCAACACAAATTGCCGAGATGACATTGTAAGATTCTCGGGAATTGAACTATGGAAGCGAGTTCCGAAACAAGAGTTCATCATTAAATCAAGGAGATAATGAGGAGGTGGCTGATGAACTCAGCGACAATTCAAAGAGTTTTCCAAAAGATGGATTTCCACAATTAAGTGAACAAGGAGATAACCTTAGTCAAATCAAATGACTTAATGATGTATGCTGGAGGGAACCATACACAATTAAACATTGGTTGAAAGGTGCACCCGAAATATGGGTTGGGTTGCACGACCAACGTCTGAATGGCGATTGGGCAACCAACACACCAAATTGGAATCATTGTCCAATAACTCTGAAGCAATAGGGTTGCTTGTGATATTAGATTTGCACAACGGAGTTCACTCAACACAGGGACCAAGTAAGGAATGGTGATGGCGAGAAGCATCACTGTATCACGAATTCTTAAGAGGTGGTGAAATTCTCACAACATTGATGACATAATAGAAGGTAATGTTCCAAGGTAAAGAAAACCAATTGCTGGATAGCAAGGAACTGAAGGTATAACACCAAACACGAACACGCTTGTGTTGGTGGGAAGGCAATAAATGGTCGATGATAACACAAATCATCGAGGGCAAGGATGGTATTTCTCGTCATGAATTCGATTGGTATCCTGGAAAGAGTTAAAATTATGATGATGATCACAATAAATTTTGCCAAGAGGCTCCATGAGGATGCAATCGTTTGGCGATGACATCAAGCCAAGGGAATGGTGAAGCAAAAGGTTATTATAACCATAGATAAGATGCTATCTCAGAATTCAGAGTTGTCTGTCAAGACAACCAATATGATGGTGAAAGTTCGATGTAAGCTTAGAGCACTGTCGGGATTGTGTCTCGAGGATGAAGGACATAGGTAGAATGGTCAAGCAGTCAGCCTGACGATGATGATGTGGTCAATCAGCTGGGAATGACACGATCGAGTACAAACTCGTATGCATTGAAGGTTACTAAGAGTTGTTGAATCGCAGTGTGGACTCGATTCAGTTATCGATGTTCTTGAGTGTTAAATTACTCAGAGCTCATGAAAAATTGGAATCAATGAGAATGTAGCACTTGATGAAGAACTCATAAGAGGTTATGCAGTTCCGTGATAATCTTGAGATACTAGGGGGTAATACTCGACGACAAATGAAAGTAGAGGTTGGTCTGGGGTATTACTCCGCAGAAGACAAGTTCTTAAACTTGCACGAGAAATTGTATTTAAAGAAGAACATGGTCGAAACCACGATTGCAAAAGGCAAGATCCCAGATACAAGATGAACTTATACCAAAGGAATAATTAATTAAGAGAAGCTTTAATGATAAGATCTACATCGTGTCCATGGGCATGAACGCAAGGTTCAAGGTCGACTCCCACTTCTTCAATGCATAACTTTTCATTCACCTCTCGTATTTCAAAAATGACATTACTTGTTGAAAGTTTTTACCTGGTGCAATACCATATAAGTATGACCCGTGAAATCTTTTGGGTTCACACAGTTTTAGAGCAGGTATAGGTTCAACCCATAGGGGCATCTTAGGAACATATACCACAAGCTTCAATCGTAAATACCACCAGCTCGGAAACAAAGCATGGTTGAGGAAACAGAGGGTACAATTTAGTAAAGGCCTTATGTATCCAAGGAAAAGGCTCACAGGCTTATTGAATATGAAGGACGTTGTTGGATAAAATCCAACAAATGATCTGGTGGTCCTCAAGGGATCTGGTGTGAGCATCGGCACTCAACCAGAGGGAGAAACAATGCAAGGAGATCAGACTTTAGAAACAACTGACTAATTCAAGGCTCAAATGCAAAGGAATTATCAATTCCAAGACAAGGGATCAGAAGCAATGCTCTGATAAGGGATGGATAAGTTGAATAGCCTTAAGGGTAAGATCGATGGTCAATTGATTGGTCGAGATCCAGCTCATGTTTAAACTGGCGTCTGAGCCGGAAGGATGAATTCTAGGATCCGACCGATGATTGCGTGCATTCGCACTCATGTTGAATCAATAGGATCAAAATGGCGGTCGCAAAGAATGCCAATAAGATTACTATACTTATGGGATTAACCATAACGCAAGCAAGGAAAGAATTTCAAGAGCAATAAGCTACTGAGGATTTTCGGAAGATTGAATAGTATTTCAATGACCATTGTGAAACACATGAACAACTGGGGGATGAGCGGATACTCGATAAGTGCGAGAATAATCCGTAGGGGTATACAGGTGACAAAGAACAACAAGGCAGTAAGCCCAAAGGATTATCGAAACAACGACGAGTATTACGGGGTATCTTGTAATAACAAGACCCAATGGGAATAAAAGTAAGAACGACAGGTGTAAGTATTTATCCATAGGGATTTTTCAGTGGTAGGGAATTGCAAAAGCAACATGCACAAGGTCTCGAAAAAATATCGGAGAGTATTGTCAGAATCTTCTGTTGAAGCAGTCGATCATCCATAATGAAAGGGTTCTCCGGCAGGAAGTGGTAACGAGAACCTAGAGTTAGATTTTAGGAAAATCATTTAACCCGAATAGAAGAGAGATCAGAGTCCCAGAGTATAGATCGAGGAATAAAAGATCCTAATAACACCCAGATGGCGACGTGGGCCCGTAAGGCACACAGCCATGTTAGTAAAAGGGTTTTGTAATGTCTAGACTCGACTTCGGCCAAGGAGTGTGGAAGGGGGGTTCCTATAGGCAGTCGGCTCTGATACCAACTTGTGACGCCCCCGATTTGACCGTACACTAATCATACACGCAAACATGTACGATCAAGATCAGGGACTCACGGGAGGATATCACAACACAACTCTACAAATAAAATAAGTCATACAAGCATCATATTACAAGCCAGGGGCCTCGAGGGCTCGAATACAAGAGCTCGGTCATAGACGAGTCAGCGGAAGCAACAATATCTGAGTACAGACATAAGTTAAACAAGTTTGCCTTAAGAAGGCTAGCACAAACTGGGATACAGATCGAAAGAGGCGCAGACCTCCTGCCTGGGATCCTCCTAACTACTCCTGGTCGTCGTCAGCGGGCATCACGTAGTAGTAGGCACCTCCGGTGTAGTAGGGGTCGTCGTCGACGGTGGCGTCTGGCTCCTGGGCTCCAACATCTAGTTGCGACAACCAGGTAGAAGGGATAGAGGGAAAGAAAGAGAAAGCAACCGTGAGTACTCATCCAAAGTACTCGCAAGCAAGAAGCTACACTACATATGCATGGGTAAATGTGTAAAGGGCCATATTGGTGGACTGAACTGCAGAAAGCCAGAATAAGAGGGGGGATAGCTAATCCTTTCGAAGACTACGCTTCTGGTAGCCTCCGTCTTGCAACATGTAGAAGAGAGTAGACTGAATACCTCCAAGTAGCATCGCATAGCATAACCCTAACCGATGATCCTCCCCTCATCGCCCTGTGAGAGAGCGACCACCGGTTGTATCTGGCACTTGGAAGGGTGTGTTTTATTAAGTATCTGGTTCTAGTTGTCATAAGGTCAAGGTACAACTCCAAATCGTCCTGTTACCAAAGATCACGTTCCAAACCGGCGCGCGCCACTCAGTCGCTGACGTCACAAAGGCTTCGGCTGATACCACGACGCCGGGATACCCATAACTACTCCCGCGTAGATGGTTAGTGCGTATAGACCAAATGGCCAGACTCAGATCAAATACCCAGAACTCGTTAAGCGTGTTAAGTATCCGCGAACACCGACCAGGGCCAGGCCCACCTCTCTCCTAGGTGGTCGGAACCTACCCTGTCGCTCCGCCTCAAAGATCCACTCGCGGGTGCTCCTCAAGCCGACCCGTCTTTAGTCACCACATGTATCATGTATAAAGTATATAGCATATACCCGGACCAACTCCCGAGTGATCATGGCCCGATAGTATAGCATGGCAGACGGACAAGGATGTAGGGCCACTGATGATAGACTAGCATCCTATACTAAGCATTAGGATTGCAGGTAAAGGTAACAACAGTAGTAGCAAGGACAGGCTATGCATCAAGATAGGAATAACGAAAGCAGTAACATGCTACACTACTCTAATGCAAGCAGTATAGATGAGAGTAGGCGATATCTGGTGATCAAGGGGGGGGGGCTTGCCTGGTTGCTCAGACAAGAAGGAGGGTCGTCGTCGACGTAGTCGATCACAGGGGCATCAGCGGCAGTCTCGGGGTCTACCGGAAAAGTAACGGAGGGGGAACACAATAAATAACAGAGCAATCAAAACATAACATGACAAACGTGGTGCTAGAGGTGATCTAACGCAGGGATAGGTGATACCGGCGAAGGGGAGAAACATCCGGGAAAGTATTCCCGGTGTTTCGCGTTTTCGGGCAGAGGAGCCGGAGGGGGAAAGTTTCGAGTTTGATAGGATAGGGACGCGTGGCGGACGAACGGGCTGCGAATCCGGGTTCGTCTCGTCGTTCTGAGCAACTTTCATGTACAAAGTTTTTTCATCCGAGCTACGGTTTATTTTATATTAATTTTAAAAGATTAAAATCATTTTTAGTATTTAGTTAATTATTTTAATTAAACATTATCCAGAACAGTGCACGCTGACGTCAGCATGACATCAGCAGTCAACAGAGGCGTTGACTGGTCAACTGACGTGTGGGCCCCGTTCGTCATAATCTGTTTTAATTAACTAATAGTTAATTAGGTTAATTAGTGATTAGGTTAATCTAATTATAATTAATTAACTTAATTAATTCCTTAATTAATTAATTAATTAATTAATTTTATTATTATTATTATTATTATTATTATTATTATTATTATTATTATTATTATTTATTTTAAAACGTTCTGGAGGGGGGGGGGGCCTCCTGTCATTGACCAAAAGGGGCCAAACGGGCGCTGGCAAACGGGTGCGGGCACCAGCCCGCTCGGTGGCTGGGGCGTGCGGGCGCCCGAGCGAAGGCCGGGCCTGGGCGGCAGTGGGCACGGCAGCCCGAGGAGGGGCCCGCGGCAGGGAGGCGGAGGAGGGCCGCGGCATCGCCGATGAGCAGCAGCAGAGCAGACCGCGGAGCAAGGGGGCACAACCCCAGGCGGAGGCGGGCGTGGGAGGCGCAGCGGCAGCAGCGGTGCGCGGCCACGGCGGGGCTCGCGCGGTCGCTGTCGATGGATAGGGGAGAGGGAGGAGCAAGGCGGCGCGCGCGCGTGCACGCGGTGGCCAGGGGCGACAAGCGGCAGCGCTTCGGGTGGAGGACGCGGGCCTCCGAGCGGCGCCGCGGTGCAGTGGCCGGAGTCGGGCGACGGGTGCAGCGAGCAGGAGGGCGCGGGGCACAGGGGGAGGGCGCGGGGGTGAGCGCGTTTGGGGCACGGCCACGGTGGGCGCGCGCGGGGCGCCGGTGCGCGAGCCCGTGCACGCGAGGCAGAGAGGAGAAGAGGGGACGCTCACGGGGCCGGTAGGGGAAAAGGCAGCGGGGGTCGAGGGGGATGTCGGGGACGACGCGACGGAGAGGGGCAGGCCGGCAAGGGAGGTCCGGGCGGCGTTGGTTGAGGGCGAGGCGGCGCGGCGTCGCGGCGAGGGGGTCGGGAGCGGCTGTTGCCCCCCCGATCCAGATCCGTTCATGGGGGGGGGGGGGAAGGAGCGACGTGCGGGAGTGGGAGTGGGGGGGGGCGAGTGGGTGGCGGCTAGGGTTGCGGGGGGTGAGGGGAGTGGATAAGGGGTGGGGTTTGGGCCGGCCTGGTGGGGTGGCCGGCTGGGCCGGTTGGGTTGGCCCAGTTGGGCCACGGCCGAGGGGGGGCTTTCTCTTTCCTTTTTTTTGTGTGTGTGTTAGTTCTGTTTTTTTTCTTTTTCTTTTTATTTAATTTTCTTTTCTATTTCATTCTTTTAATTGTTGTTTTATAAAATATAAATACAACTCCTAAATTAATGTTATAATTTAATCTACTGCCCCAATAAGTATGACACCTAATTAAAATAGTTTGCATTATTATTATTTTTAAAAGGGCATTTAATTAATCGTCATAGCTGCGTTTTAATTACTTTAGAGTCTTTAAACGTTTTATAAAAGTGTGGTTTCTCCACAATAATTACCTATGCATTATTTGGCAACACCCCAACATCTTAGTTTTAATATTTGAAAATCTTTACCATTTGACTTTATTTTAAGTTTGAATTTCGAATCGATTTTGATCTAACACGAAATTAACAACAGTAACCGTGGTGACGTGGCATCATTATCTTGGGATTACTGTAGCCTAATTATCCGGGCGTCACAGAGCCCAAAATAAATCTTGACCGTTTCGACGAGACGAACAACTTTCATGTTGAATGTTTTTTGATCAGAAGTCATCTTGAGGGTCAAATCGGTCGCGCGAAACAGGCCATTTCTCGCGCTACCCATCAGACATGTGTTTGGTGGGGCGCGCCACATCTCACGTCGTGAAAGGGCTGCACTCCGATTGCCCTAACTTTTGCATACGAACTCGGATTTGGATGATTTTTATATCAAAATCAATCGTTTCGACGAGACGAAGACAAGCCGTGTAGATCATTTTTCCAGTTGAGGTAGTCTTAGGGGCTTAATAGGCCAAACTGTACTCTGAATATAAGATCTTAGTACTTTGAGCATAGTTTCGGCCTTCGAGATGAAATCGGACGGCGATGACCCAAACTTCAAAGATGTTCATATCAAGAATACGAAACTTTTTCATGTAGATCACTTCTCCATTTGAGGTCATCTTAAATAAGTTCTTGACCGTGCCAAAATCTGGTGTCAACAGTATGGTGGACTCATATGGAATAACTTTGGGGTTTATGGGATTGGATGCAGAAGCAGTATTCCCGCTTAGTACAGGTGAAGGCTAGAAAAAGACTGGGAAGCGACCAGCTAGAGAGCGACAACAGTCATGAACATGCATTAAAATTAATCAACACCGAATGCAAGCATTAGTAGGATATAATGCACCATGAACATAAATATCATAGAGGCTATGTTAATTTTGTTTCAACTACATGCGTGAACATGTGCCAAGTCAAATCACTTAAATCATTCAGAGGAGGATACCACCCTATCATACCACATCACAACAATTTTACTAGCATGTTGGCATGCAAGGTAAACCATTATAAGCTCCTAGCTAATTAAGTATGGCATAAGAAACTATGATCTCTAATTGTCATCACAAACATGTTTATTCATAATAGGTTGAATCAGGAACGATGAACTAATCATATTTACAAAAACAAGAGAGGTCGAGTTCATACCAGTTTTTCTCATCTTAGTCAGTCCATCATATATTGTCATAATTGCCTTTCACTTGCACGGCCGAACGATGTGGATAATAATAATAGTGCATGTGCATTGGACTAAGCTGGAATCTGCAAGCATTCAATAAACAGGAGAAGATAAGGCAATATGGGCTCTTTTTTCAGATCAACAATAATGCATATAAGAGCCACTTCAACAATTTAAATATGGTCTTCTCCTATCGACCCCCAAAGAAAAGAAAAGAAATATTTACACGGGAAATCTTCCAACAAGCAAAAGAAGAACAGGAAATCTTGTTGAGTTTTCTTTTTAATTACTTCTACAAGCATGGAAATTAAAACTAGCTAAAAGCTACAACTAATTTTTTTATTTTTCTTAAGGTTTATTAAACATACAACAAGAAAGCATAAAAAGGAAATAAACTAGCATGGATATTACAATGAAAACGTATGAGCACCGACATCTAGCAATGAGTGTGTGAACATGAATGTAATGTCGGTGGGAAATACGTACTCCCCCAAGCTTAGACTTTTGGCCTAAGTTTGTCTAATGCCACGGATGGCCTGGCGGATATCCAAAGTTGTAGTTGGGATCGTACTGAGATGCAGCAGTCATTGCATCCTGGGTTGCAGCTTGGAGGCAAGCTATCTCAGCCCTCCTCTTATACTCTTCCGCCTCCTCTCTGGTTATAAAACATCTCCCTTTTGTCTGAAAGTCAAAGGAAGTAGAAGCAGGGAGAGCGACATGATAGGTGCGTTGTCTGTTAAAGATTAGTCGGTACTGGAGGAACTAATTGTTCCTCTAAACAAACTGATGACGAACCATAGCCTCATAATCCAAATAAGCAGGGGGCAACTCAATATCATCCTCACGTATGGTTATACCAAGAAAATTATCTATCTGGTTGCATAAATTCCACCAAAGAAATCTTCATTAAATCTATTAAGATGCAACCTACGTGCAATAATGGCTTCCAAATTATAAGATTTATCTCCTAACACAGCACTCCTAAGAATACTGAGGTCAGGGACACACATGTGACATGCTTCATCTTTACCATTAATGCATCTACCTATGAAGAGAGCAAAATAATGTATAGCAGGAAAATGAATGCTCCCTATGGTAGCTTGTGCTATATCTCTAAATTCCCCCACAGTTATACTAGCAAGAAAATCTCTAAAATCAGATTTGCGAGGTTCACTAGCAGTACCCCATTGTGGAAGTTTGCAAGCAGTGGTAAAATCCTCTAAGTCCATAGTATAAGAATTTTCATAAAGATCAAACAGGACAGTTGGAGTATTGCGTGAAGATGAACATTCAAACCTCCTCACAAAGGAACTAGTGAGATAGTGGTACTGGCGGCACTTTTCCTCCTCCAAGCTCACAAGATCAGCGTTACGCAAATATGCGTTAAATTCTTCCTTGATTCCCGCCCAATCCATAAAGTCCTCTGAAGGCCATTCACAGGGCCCCACTGGAGCATTCCTTGGTGGCTCATCGTCAGCATCATGCATTGCAAGCCTGGGTCCTTGCTTCCTTGAAGAACCACCTTCGTACATTTTCCTAAGCATATTTCTCCCTCCGAAAAATTTCTGAAATTTTTAGTAACTTCAAATAAAAGGGAGCCAAGCTCAACAAAATTGATAGAAACTACTCCTACAAGTGCCTAGAGCCTATATCATGCATTAGAACTACTTGGAACCATATAAATTTGACATGCAAGCTCAAGAACAGGGTCACCTAAGCAGCAAAAATATGCAATGAATAAAGCACTAGAATGAAAACTAATTGGACCAATGGAGGAGTCACATACCAACGAACAATCCCACAAAGCAGTTTTGTGAGAGGTTCTTTGAGCAAGGAGATCGAAAATGGCAGCAAAATGAGCTTGCACTCGGGTTTGAGCTGGATAATGGTGTTTGTGGGAGGAAGGAGTGTGTGGGTGCAGGAATAAGTGGAAGAGGGCCATTGTGGGCCCACGAGACAGGGGCGCGCCCAGGGGGTAGGGTGCGCCCTCCACCCTCATGGCCAGGTGGATGCCCCACTGATGTGTTCTCAGTGCCAAATGTTCTCAAATATTCCAGAAAAAATCATATTTAAATTTTAGGGCATTTGGAGAACTTTTATTTTTGGGTATTTTTATATTGCACGGATAATTAGAAAACAGACAGAAATTACTATTTTTGCTTTATTTAACATAAATAACAGAAAGTAAAAGGAGGGTATAGAGAGTTGTGTTTTCTAAATTCATCCATCTCATGATCATCAAAAGGAATCCACTAACAAGGTTGATCAAGTCTTGTTAACAAACTCATTCCGAATAACATGGAACCGGAGAATTTTAGAATAACACTAAGTTACCTCAACGGGGATATGCACATCCCCAATAATTAGAATGTCATATTTCTTCTTGACAGTAGGTAGAGGAAATTCAAAACCTCCAAAAATAATCGATGGAATTTTTCCAATAGAATTGATACTATGAACTTGAGGTTGTTTCCTCAGGAAGTGTACCGTATGCTCATTACCATTAACATGAAAAGTGACATGGCCTTTGTTGCAATCAATAACAGCCCCTGCAGTATTCAAAAAGGGTCTTCCAAGAATAATAGACATATTATCGTCCTCGGGAATATCAAGAATAACAAAGTCCATTAAAATAGTAACGTTTGCAACCACAACAGGCACATCCTCACAAATACCGACAGGTATAGCAGTTGATTTATCAGCCATTTGTAAAGATATTTCAGCAGGTGTCAACTTATTCAAATCAAGTCTACGATATAAAGAAAGAGGCATAACACTAACACCGGCTCCAAGATCACATAAAGCAGTTTTAACATAGTTTCTTTTAATGGAGCATGGTATAGTGGGTACTCCTGGATCTCCAAGTTTCCTTGGTATTCCACCCTTAAAAGTATAATTAGCAAGCATGGTGGAAATTTCAGCTTCCGATATCTTTCTTTTATTAGTAACAATATCTTTCATACACTTAGCATAAGGATTCATTTTAAGCATATCAGTTAATCGCATACGCAAAAAGATAGGTCTAATCATTTCAGCAAAGCGCTCAAAATCCTCATCATCCTTTTTCTTGGATGGTTTGGGAGGAAAAGGCATGGGTTTCTGAACCCAAGGCTCTCTTTCCTTACCGTATTTCCTAGCAACAAAGTCTCTTTTATCATAACGCTGATTCTTTGATTGTGGGTTATCAAGATCAACAGCAGGTTCAATTTCTATATCATTATCATTGCTAGGTTGAGCATCAACATGAACATCATTATTAACATTATCACTAGGCTCAGGTTCATACCAGATTGTGTTTCATCATTATAAATAGAAATATCATTTGGATTCTCAGGTGTTTCAGCAATAGGTTGACTAGAAGCATGCAAAGTCCTATCATTTTTATTTTTCTACCTTTTAGAATGACTAGGTGCATCTATTTTTTTCTTTGAGAATCTTGCTTAATTCTCTTAGGGTGGCCTTCAGGATACAAAGGTTCCTGAGTCGTTTTACCAGTTCTAGTGGCCATTCTAACAGCAAAATCATTATTCTTACTATTCAATTCATTGAGCAAATCATTTTGAGCCTTAAGTACTTGTTCTACTTGAGTGGTAACCATAGAAGCATGTTTACTAATATGTTTAAGTTCACCTTTGACATTAGCCATATAATCACCCAAGTGTTCAAGCATATCAGCACTGCGTTTTAATTCTCTACCAAAATAAGCATTGAAGTCTTCTTGCTTAACCATAAAGTTATCAAACTCATCAAAGCATGGGCTAGCAAAGTTAGTAAATGGGATTTCAGCTTTATCATATCTATAGAGAGAATTTACCTTTACTACCTGTGTCGGGTTATCAAGGCCATGTATTTCTTTAATAGGAGATGGATTAAAATTATGCATTTCTTCGACAGGCGGTAAATTAAGACCATGTATTTCTTCAATAGGAGGTAAATTCTGAACATCTTCAGCTTTAATACCCTTTTCTTTCATGGATTTCTTTGCCTCTTGCATATCTTCAGGACTAAGAAATAGAACACCTCTCTTCTTCGGAGTTGGTTTAGGAATAGGCTCAGGAAGTGTCCAATTATTTTCATTAGTCAGCATATTATTTAATTGAATTTCAGCTTCATCCAATGTTCTTTCCCTGAAAACAAAACCAGCACAACTATCCAGGGAATCTCTGGAAGCATTGGTTAGTCCATTATAAAAGATATCAAGTATTTCATTTTTCTTAAGAGGATGATCGGGCAAAGCATTAAGTAATTGGAGAAGCCTCCCCCAAGCTTGTTGGAGACTCTCTTCTTCAAGTTGCACGAAATTATATATATCCCTTAAAGCAGCTTGTTACTTATGAGCAGGGAAATATTTAGCAGAGAAGTAATAAATCATATCCTGGGGACTACGCACACAACCAGGATCAAGAGAATTAAACCATATCTTAGCATCACCCTTTAATGAGAACGGGAATATTTTAAGGATATAAAAGTAACGAGTTCTCTCATCATTAGTGAATAGGGTGACTATATCATTTAATTTAATAAGATGTGCCACAACAGTTTCAGATTCATAGCCACAAAAAGGATCAGATTCAACAAAAGTAATTATGTCAGGATCAACAGTAACACAGATAGGTGAAGTAGCAAAAGCAGGGTCAGGTTTCATTCTAGCATTAAGGGATTGCTGCTTCCATTTAGCTAATAACCTCTTTAGATCATATCTATCATTGCAAGCTAAAATAGCTCTAGTAGCTTCTTCATCCATAACATAACCCTCAGGAACAACATGCAATTCATATTTATTAGGGGGAGAGTCTTCATCATCACTTTCATCAATATTATCAATTTCAATAATTTCATTCTCTCTGGCCCTAGCAAGTAGTTCATCCAGAAATTCACCAAGTGGCTTACTCCCTCCTTTCCGGTTTATAGGGCTCAATTGAAAAATCTCACCAACCAAGATAGATGGTGAGTGGTGGAATACTTTTTGTAATTTGCAAAAGCACCCAATTAATACTCTTGTTTTCCTCAAAAATTTATGTTTACCAATGTATTCATTGCAATGCATGCATGCATAAAGTACATGCATTGGTCAATTTTCTCTTAATACTTGCATGCAATTATTTAACGCACCTTGAAATCTGAACTTGTGATGGGAACAACCAAATTGAGCCTTATAAAATGAAAAAACTAAGATTTCGAGATAAGCCTTATAAACCAAAAAGGAGGGAGTAGTAGTATCAAGCATAGAAGTAGTTTCATCATAAGTATCATGCATAACAGAAGTGGCATCATCAATAACATGCGACATATCAGAATCAATAGTAGAAGCAGGTTTAGGTGTCGCAAGCTTACTCAAAACAGAAGGTGAATCAAGTGCAGAGCTAGATGGTAGTTCTTTACCTCCCCTCGTAGTTGAGGGATAAAACTTGGTTCTTGGATCTTTCAAGTTCTTCATAATGATAAGAAGATATAAATACCAAGTGACTCAAAGAATAGAGCTATGCTCCATGGCAACGGTGCCAGAAAATAGTCTTGATAACCCACAAGTATAGGGGATCACAATAGTTTTCGAGGGTAGAGTATTCAACCCAAATTTATTGATTCGACACAAGGGGAGCCAAATAATATTCTCAAGTATTAGCACCTGAGTTGTCAATTCAACCACACCTGGAAACTTAATATCTGCAGCAAAGTATTTAGTACAAAGTAATATGATAGTAGTGGTAACGATAGCAAAAGGTAATGATAACAAAAGTAATGTTTTTGGTATTTTGTAGTAATTGTAACAATAGTAATGGAAAAGTAAATAAGCGAAGAACAATATATGGAAAGCTCGTTGGCAATGGATCGACGATAGAGAATTATGCCAGATGTGGTTCATCATGTAACAGTCATAACATAGGGTGACACAGAACTAGCTCCAATTCATCAATGTAATGTAGGCATGTATTCCGAATATAGTCATACGTGCTTATGGAAAAGAACTTGCATGACATATTTTGTCCAACCCTCCCGTGGCAGCGGGGTCCTAGCGGAAACTAAGGGATATTAAGGCCTCCTTTTAATAGAGTACCGGACCAAAGCATTAACATATAGTGAATAGATGAACTCCTCAAACTGCGGTCATCACCGGGAGTGGTCCCGGTTATTGTCACTTCGGGGTTGCCGGATCATAACACATAGTAGGTGACTATATACTTGCAAGATAGGATCAAGAACTCACATATATTCATGAAAACATAATAGGTTCAGATCTGAAATCATGGCACTCGGGCCCTAGTGACAAGCATTAAGCATAGCAAAGTCATAGCCACATCAATCTCATAACATAATGGATACTAGGGATCAAACCCTAACAAAACTAACTCGATTACATGATAAATCTCATCCAACCCATCACCGTCCAGCAAGTCTACGATGGAATTACTCACGCACGGCGGTGAGCATCATGAAATTGGTGATGGAGGATGGTTGATGATGACGATGGGGACGGATTCCCCTCTCCAGAGCCCCGAACGGACTCCAGATCAGCCCTCCCGAGAGGTTTTAGGGCTTGGCGGCGGCTCCGTATCGTAAAACACGATGAATCCTTCTCCTTGATTTTTTTCTCCCCGAAAGTGAATATATAGAGTTGGAGTTGAGGTCGGAGGAGCTCCATGGGGCCCACGAGGTAGGGGGCGCGCCCAGGGGGTAGGCGCGCCCCCAACCCTCGTGGCTAGGGTGTGGGCCCCCTGGTCTTGATCTTTTGCCAGGATAATTTTATTATTTCAAAAAATACGCTCCGTGAAGTTTCAGGTCATTCCGAGAACTTTTGTTTATGCACATAAATAACACTATGGCAATTCTGCTGAGAACAACGTCAGTCCGGGTTAGTTCCACGCAAATCATACAAGTTAGAGTTTAAAATAAGGGCAAAAGTGTTTGGAAAAGTAGATACGACGGAGACGTATCACTATATCATTTAATTTAATAAGATGTGCCACAACAGTTTCAGATTCATAGCCATAAAAAGGATCAGATTCAACCAAAGTAATTATCTCAGGATCTACAGATAAATCATAATCCTTATCGGAAATATAGATAAGTGAAGTAGCAAAAGCAGGGTCATATTTCATTCTAGCATTCAAAGATTTTTCTTTAAGCTTAGCTAATAATTTCTTAAGATCATATCTATAATTGCAAGCTAAAAAGTCTCTAGCAGTTTCTTCAACCATAACATAACCCTCAGGCACAACAGGCAATTCATATCTAGGGGGGAGAACCTTCATCATCAATATTATCAGTTTCAATAATTTCATTCTCTCTAACCCTAGCAAGTTGTTCATCAAGAAATTCACCTAGTGGCACAGTATTATCAAGCATAGAAGTAGTTTCATCATAAGTATCATGCAAAGCAGAAGTGGCATCATCAATAACATGCGACATATCAGAATCAATAGCATGTGTAGGTGTCGCAAATTTACTCATAACAGAAGGTGAATCAAGTGCAGTGCTAGATGGAAGTTCCTTACCTCCCCTCGTAGTTGAGGGCAAATTCTTGGTTCTTTTATCTTTCAAGTTCTTCATAGTGATCAACAGATATAAATCCCAAGTGACTCAAAGAATAGAGCTATTCTCCCCGGCAATAGCGCCAGAAAATAGTCTTTATAACCCACAAGTATAGGGGATCACAACAGTTTTCGAGGGTAGACTATTCAACCCAAAATTATTTATTCGACACAAGGGGAGCCAAAGAAAATTCTCAAGTATTAACAGTTGAGTTGTCAATTCAACCGCACCCGAAAGACATAATATCTGCAACAAAGTATTTAGTAGCAAAGTAATATGATAGTAGTGGTAACAGTGGCAAAGGTAACAGTAGCGGTTTCGTGGTGATTGTAAAAGTGGCAACGGAAAAGTAACTAAGCAAAGATCAATATGTGAAAAGCTCGTAGGCAATGGATCACTGATGGATAATTATGTCGGGTGCGATTCCTCATGCAACAGTTATAACATAGGGTGACACAGAACTAGCTCCAATTCATCAATGTAATGTAGGCATGTATTCTAAATATAGTCATGCGTGCTTATGGAAAAGAACTTGCATGACATCTTTTGTCCTACCCTCTCGAGGAAGCGGGGTCCTATTGGAAACTAAGGATATTAAGGCCTCCTTTTAATAGAGTACCGGACCAAAGCATTAACACTTAGTGAATACATGAACTCCTCAAACTACTGTCATCACCGGTAAGTATCCCGATTATTGTCACTTCGGGGTTAATGGATAATATCACATAATAGGTGACTATAGACTTGCAAGATAGGATCAAGAACTCACATATATTCATGAAAACATAAAAGGTTCAGATCTGAACTCATGGTACTCGGGCCCTAGTGACAAGCATTAAGCATAGCAAATCATAGCAACATCAATCTCAGAACATAGTGGATACTAGGGATCAAACTCTAACAAAACTAACTCGATTGCATGATAAATCACATCCAACCCATCACCGTCCAGCAAGCCTACGATGGAATTACTCTTGCACGACGGTGAGCATCATGAAATTGGTGATGGAGGATGGTTGATGATGACGACGGGGACGGATTCCCCTCTCTGGAGCCCCGAACGGACTCCAGATCAGCCCTCCCGAGAGGTTTAAGGGCTTGGCGGCGGCTCCGTATCGTAAAACATGATGAATCCTTCTCCTTGATTTTTTTTCTCCCAGATAGTGAATATACAGAGTTGGAGTTGAGGTCGGAGGAGCTCCATGGGGCCCACGAGGTAGGGGGGCGCGCCCAGGGGGTAGGCGCACCCCCCACCCTTGTGGCTAGGGTTTGGGCCCCCTGGTCTTGAACTTTTGCCAGGATTTTTTTATTATTTCCAAAAATACGCTCCGTTAAGTTTCAGGTCATTCCAAGAACTTTTGTTTCTGCACATTAATAACACCATGGAAATTCTGCTTAGAACAGCGTCAGTCCGGGTTAGTTCCATTCAAATCATGCAAGTTAGAGTCTAAAATAAGGGCAAAAGTGTTTGGAAAAGTAGATACGACGGAGACGTATCACTATATCATTTAATTTAATAAGATGTGCCACAACAGTTTCAGATTCATAGCCATAAAAAGGATCGGATTCAACCAAAGTAATTATCGCAGGATCTACAGACAAATCATAATCCTTATCGGAAATATAGATAAGTGAAGTAGCAAAAGCAGGGTCATATTTCATTCTAGCATTTAAAGATTTTTCTTTAAGCTTATCTAATAATTTCGTAAGATCATATCTATCATTGCAAGCTAAAAAGTCTCTAGCAGTTTCTTCATTCGTAACATAACCCTCAGGCACAACAGGCAATTCATATCTAGGGGGAGAACCTTCATCATCAATATTATCAGTTTCAATAATTTCATTCTCTCTAACCCTGGCAAGTTGTTCATCAAGAAATTCACCTAGTGGCACAGTATTATCAAGCATAGAAGTAGTTTCATCATAAGTATCATGCAAAGCAGAAGTGGCATCATCAATAACATGCGACATATCAGAATCAATAGCATGTGTAGGTGTCGCAAGTTTACTCATAACAGAAGGTGAATCAAGTGCAGAGCTAGATGGCAGTTCCTTACCTCCCCTCGTAGTTGAGGGCAAATTCTTGGTTCTTTTATCTTTCAAGTTCTTCAAAGTGATCAACAGATATAAATCCCAAGTGACTGAAAGAATAGACCTATGCTCCCCGGAAACAGCGCCAGAAAATAGTTTTGATAACCCACAAGTATAGGGAATAACAACAGTTTTCGAGGGTAGAGTATTCAACCCAAATTTAGTGATTCGACACAGGGGGAGCCAAAGAAAATTCTCAAGTATTAACAGTTGAGTTGTCAATTCAACCGCACCTGAAAGACTTAATACCTGCAACAAAGTATTTAGTAGCAAAGTAATATGATAGTAGTGGTAACAGTGGCAAAGGTAACAGTAGCGGTTTCGTGGTGATTGTAACAGTGGCAATGGAGAAGTAACTAAGCAAAGATCAATATGTGAAAAGCTCGTAGGCAATGGATCAGTGATGGATAATTATGTCGGGTGCGATTCCTCATGCAACAGTTATAACATAGGGTGACACAGAACTAGCTCCAATTCATCAATGTAATGTAGGCATGTATTCTGAATATAGTCATGCGTGCTTATGGAAAAGAACTTGCATGACATCTTTTGTCCTACCCTCTCGAGGAAGCGGGGTCCTATTGGAAACTAAGGATATTAAGGCCTCCTTTTAATAGAGTGCCGGACCAAAGCATTAACACTTAGTGAATACATGAACTCCTCAAACTACGGTCATCACCGGTAAGTATCCCGATTATTGTCACTTCGGGGTTAACGGATAATATCACATAATAGGTGACTATAGACTTGCAAGATAGGATCAAGAACTCACATATATTCATGAAAACATAATAGGTTCAGATCTGAAATCATGGTACTCGGGCCCTAGTGACAAGCATTAAGCATAGCAAATCATAGCAACATCAATCTCAGAACATAGTGGATACTAGGGATCAAACTCTAACAAAACTAACTCGATTGCATGATAAATCTCATCCAACCCATCACCGTCCAGAAAGCTACGATGGAATTACTCACGCACGGTGGTGAGCATCATGAAATTGGTGATGGAGGATGGTTGATGACGACGACGGGGACGGATTCCCCTCTCTGGAGCCCCGAACGGACTCCAGATTAGCCCTCCCGAGAGGTTTAAGGGCTTGGCGGCGGCTCCGTATCGTAAAACATGATGAATCCTTCTCCTTGATTTTTTTTCTCCCCGAAAGTGAATATATAGAGTTGGAATTGAGGTCGGAGGAGCTCCATGGGGCCCACGAGGTAGGGGGGCGCGCCCAGGGGGGTAGGCGCGCCCCCCACCCTCGTGGCTAGGGTGTGGGCCCCCTGGTCTTGATCTTTTGCTAGGATTTTTTTATTATTTCCAAAAATATGCTTCGTTAAGTTTCAGGTCATTCCAAGAACTTTTGTTTCTGCATATTAATAACACCATGGAAATTCTGCTTAGAACAGCGTCGGTTCGGGTTAGTTCCATTCAAATCATGCAAGTTAGAGTCTAAAATAAGGGCAAAAGTGTTTGGAAAAGTAGATACGACGGAGATGTATCACTATATCATTTAATTTAATAAGATGTGCCACAACAGTTTCAGATTCATAGCCATAAAAAGGATCGGATTCAACCAAAGTAATTATCGCAGGATCTATAGATAAATCATAATCCTTATCGGAAATATAGATAAGTGAAGTAGCAAAAGCAGGGTCATATTTCATTCTAGCATTCAAAGATTTTTCTTTAAGCTTAGCTAATAATTTCGTAAGATCATATCTATCATTGCATGCTAAAAAGTCTCTAGCAGTTTCTTCATCCATAACATAACCCTCAGGCACAACAGGCAATTCATATCTAGGGGGAGAACCTTCAACATCAATATTATCAGTTTCAACAATTTCATTCTCTCTAACCCTAACAAGTTGTTCATCAAGAAATTCACCTAGTGGCACAGTATTATCAAGCATAGAAGTAGTTTCATCATAAGTATCATGCAAAGCAGAAGTGGCATCATCAATAACATGCGACATATCAGAATCAATAGCATGTGTAGGTGTCGCAAATTTACTCATAACAAAAGGTGAATCAAGTGCAGAGCTAGATGGCAGTTCCATACCTTCCCTCGTAGTTCAGGGCAAATTCTTGGTTCTTTTATCTTTCAAGTTCTTCAAAGTGATCAACAGATATAAATCCCAAGTGACTCAAAGAATAGACCTATACTCCCCGGCAACAGCGCCAGAAAATAGTTTTGATAACCCACAAGTATAGGGAATCACAACAGTTTTCGAGGGTAGAGTATTCAACGCAAATTTATTGATTCGACACAAGGGGAGCCAAAGAAAATTCTCAAGAATTAACAGTTGAGTTGTCAATTCAAACGCACCTGAAAGACTTAATATCTGCAACAAATTATTTAGTAGCAAAGTAATATGATAGTAGTGATAACAGTGGCAAAGGTAACAGTAGCGGTTTCGTGGTGATTGTAAAAGTGGCAACGGAAAAGTAACTAATCAAAGATCAATATGTGAAAAGCTCGTAGGCGATGGATCAATGATGGATAATTATGTCGAGTGCGATTCCTCATGCAACAGTTATAACATAGGGTGACACAGAACTAGCTCCAATTCATCAATGTAATGTAGGCATGTATTCTGAATATAGTCATGCGTGCTTATGGAAAAGAACTTGCATGAAATCTTTTGTCCTACCCTCCCGAGGCAGCGGGGTCCTATTGGAAACTAAGGATATTAAGGCCTCCTTTTAATAGAGTACCGGACCAAAGCATTAACACTTAGTGAATACATGAACTCCTCAAACTACGGTCATCACCGGTAAGTATCCCGATTATTGTCACTTCGGGGTTAACGGATAATATCACATAATAGGTGACTATAGACTTGCAAGATAGGATCAAGAACTCACATATATTCATGAAAACATAATAGGTTCAAATCTGAAATCATGGTACTCGGGCCCTAGTGACAAGCATTAAGCATAGCAAATCATAGCAACATCAATATCAGAACATAGTGGATACTAGGGATCAAACTCTAACAAAACTAACTCGGTTGCATGATAAATCTCATCCAACCCATCACCGTCCAGCAAGCCTACGATGGAATTACTCACGCACGGTGGTGAGCATCATGAAATTGGTGATGGAGGATGGTTGATGACGAAGACGGGGACGGATTCCCCTCTCTGGAGCCCCGAACGGACTCCAGATCAGCCCTCCCGAGAGGTTTAAGGGCTTGTCGGCGGCTCCGTATCGTAAAACATGATGAATCCTTCTCCTTGATTTTTTTCTCCCCGAAAGTGAATATACAGAGTTGGAGTTGAGGTCGGAGGAGCTCCATGGGGCCCACGAGGTAGGGGAGCACGCCCAGGGGGGTAGGCGCGCCCCCCACCCTCGTGGCTAGGGTGTGGGCCCCCTGGTCTTGATCTTTTGCCAGGATTTTTTTAATTATTTCCAAAAATACGCACCGTTAAGTTTCAGGTCATTCCGAGAAATTTTGTTTCTGCACATTAATAACACCATGGAAATTCTGCTGAGAACAGCGTCAGTCCGGGTTAGTTCCATTCAAATCATGCAAGTTAGAGTCTAAAATAAGGGCAAAAGTGTTTGGAAAAGTAGATACGACGGAGACGTATCACTATATCATTTAATTTAATAAGATGTGCCACAACAGTTTCAGATTCATAGCCATAAAAAGGATCGGATTCATCCAAAGTAATTATCGCAGGATCTACAGATAAATCATAATCCTTATCGGAAATATAGATAAGTGAAGTAGCAAAAGCAGGGTCATATTTCATTCTAGCATTCAAAGATTTTTCTTTAAGCTTAGCTAATAATTTCGTAAGATCATATCTATCATTGCAAGCTAAAAAGTCTCTAGCAGTTTCTTCATCCATAACATAACCCTCAGGCACAACAGGCAATTCATATCTAGGGGGAGAACCTTCATCATCAATATTATCAGTTTCAATAATTTCATTCTCTCTAACCGTAGCAAGTTGTTCATCAAGAAATTCACCTAGTGGCACTGTATTATCAAGCATAGAAGTAGTTTCATCATAAGTATCATGCAAAGCAGAAGTGGCATCATCAATAACATGCGACATATCAGAATCAATAGCATGTGTAGGTGTCGCAAGTTTACTCATAACAGAAGGTGAATCAAGTGCAGAGCTAGATGGCAGTTCCTTACCTCCCCTCGTAGTTGAGGGCAAATTCTTGGTTCTTTTATCTTTCAAGTTCTTCAAAGTGATCAACAGATATAAATCCCAAGTGACTCAAAGAATAGACCTATGCTCCCCGGCAACAGCGCCAGAAAATAGTTTTGATAACCCACAAGTATAGGGAATAACAACAGTTTTCGAGGGTAGAGTATTCAACCCAAATTTATTGATTCGACACAAGGGGAGCCAAAGAAAATTCTCAAGTATTAACAGTTGAGTTGTCAATTCAACCGCACCTGAAAGACTTAATATCTGCAACAAAGTATTTAGTAGCAAAGTAATATGATAGTAGTGATAACAGTGGCAAAGGTAACAGTAGCGGTTTCGTGGTGATTGTAAAAGTGGCAATGGAAAAGTAACTAATCAAAGATCAATATGTGAAAAGCTCGTAGGCAATGGATCAATGATGGATAATTATGTCGGGTGCGATTCCTCATGCAACAGTTATAACATAGGCTGACACAGAACTAGCTCCAATTCATCAATGTAATGTAGGCATGTATTCTGAATATAGTCATACATGCTTATGGAAAAGAACTTGCATGACATCTTTTGTCCTACCCTCCCGAGGCAGCGGGGTCCTATTGGAAACTAAGGATATTAAGGCCTCCTTTTAATAGAGTACCGGACCAAAGCATTAACACTTAGTGAATACATGAACTCCTCAAACTACGGTCATCACCGGTAAGTATCCCGATTATTGTCACTTCAGGGTTAATGGATCATATCACATAATAGGTGACTATAGACTTGCAAGATAGGATCAAGAACTCACATATATTCATGAAAACATAATAGGTTCAGATCTGAAATCATGGCACTCGGGCCCTAGTGACAAGCATTAAGCATAGCAAAGTCAAAGCAACATCAATCTCAGAACATAGTGGATACTAGGGATCAAACCCTAACAAAACTAACTCGATTGCATGATAAATCTCATCCAACCCGTCACCGTCTAGACAGCCTACGATGGAATTACTCACGCACGGCGGTGAGCATCATGAAATTGGTGATGGAGGATGGTTGATGATGACGACGAGGACGGATTCCCCTCTCCGGAAACCCAAACGGACTCCAGATCAGCCCTCCCGAGAGGTTTTAGGGCTTGGCGGCGGCTCCGTATCGTAAAACATGATGAATCCTTCTCCTTGATTTTTTTTTCTCCCCGAAAGTGAATATATAGAGTTGGAGTTGAGGTCGGAGGAGCTCCATGGGGCCCACGAGGTAGGGGGGCGCGCCCAGGGGGGTAGGCGCGCGCCCACCCTCGTGGCTAGGGTGTGGGCCCCCTGGTCTTGATCTTTTGCCAGGATTTTTTATTATTTCCAAAAATACGCTCCATTAAGTTTCAGGTCATTCCAAGAACTTTTGTTTCTACACATTAATAACACCATGGAAATTCTGCTTAGAACAGCATCAGTCCGGGTTAGTTCCATTCAAATCATGCAAGTTAGAGTCTAAAATAAGGGCAAAAGTGTTTGGAAAAGTAGATACGACGGAGACGTATCACTATATCATTTAATTTAATAAGATGTGCCACAACAGTTTCAGATTCATAGCCATAAAATGGATCGGATTGAACCAAAGTAATTATCGCGGGATCTACAGATAAATCATAATCCTTATCGGAAATATAGATAAGTGAAGTAGCAAAAGCAGGGTCATATTTCATTCTAGCATTCAAAGTTTTTTCTTTAAGTTTATCTAATAATTTCGTAAGATCATATCTATCATTGCAAGCTAAAAAGTCTCTAGCAGTCTCTTCATCCATAACATAACCCTCAGGCACAACAGGCAATTCATATCTAGGGGGAGAACCTTCATCATCAATATTACCAGTTTCAATAATTTCATTCTCTCTAACCCTAGCAAGGTTTTCATCAAGAAATTCACCTAGTGGCACAGTATTATCAAGCATAGAAGTAGTTTCATCATAAGTATCATGCAAACAAGAAGTGGCATCATCAATAACATGCGACATATCAGAATCAATAGCATGTGTAGGTGTCGCAAGTTTACTCATAATAAAAGGTGAATCAAGTGCAGAGCTACATGGCAGTTCCTTACCTCCCCTCGTAGTTGAGGGCAAATTCTTGGTTCTTTTATCTTTCAAGTTCTTCATAGTGATCAACAGATATAAATCCCAAGTGACTCAAAGATAGAGCTATGCTCCCCGGCAACAGCGCCAGAAAATAGTCTTGATAACCCGCAAGTATAGGTGATCACAACAGTTTTCAAGGGTAGAGTATTCAACCCAAATTTATTGATTCGGCACAAGGGGAGCCAAAGAAAATTCTCAAGTATTAACAGTTGAGTTGTCAATTCAACCACACCCGAAAGACTTAATATCTGCAACAAAGTATTTAGTAGCAAAGTAATATGATAGTAGTGGTAACAGTGGCAAAGGTAACAGTAGCGGTTTCGTGGTGATTGTAACAGTGGCAACGGAGAAGTAACTAAGCAAAGATCAATATGTGAAAAGCTCGTAGGCAATGGATCAGTGATGGATAATTATGTCGAGTGCGATTCCTCATGCAACAGTTATAACATAGGGTGACACAGAACTAGCTCCAATTCATCAATGTAATGTAGGCATGTATTCTGAATATAGTCATGCGTGCTTATGGAAAAGAACTTGCATGACATCTTTTGTCCTACCCTCTCGAGGAAGCGGGGTCCTATTGGAAACTAAGGATATTAAGGCCTCCTTTTAATAGAGTACCGGACCAAAGCATTAACACTTAGTGAATACATGAACTCCTCAAACTACGGTCATCACCGGTAAGTATCCCGATTATTGTCACTTCGGGGTTAACGGATAATATCACATAATAGGTGACTATAGACTTGCAAGATAGGATCAAGAACTCACATATATTCATGAAAACATAATAGGTTCAGATCTGAAATCATGGTACTCGGGCCCTAGTGACAAGCATTAAGCATAGCAAATCATAGCAACATCAATCTCAGAACATAGTGGATACTAGGGATCAAACTCTAACAAAACTAACTCGATTGCATGATAAATCTCATCCAACCCATCACCGTCCAGCAAGCCTACGATGGAATTACTCACGCACGGCGGTGAGCATCATGAAATTGGTGATGGAGGATGGTTGATGACGACGACGGGGACGGATTCCCCTCTTTGGAGCCCCGAACGGACTCCAGATCAGCCCTCCCGAGAGGTTTAAGGGCTTGGCGGCGGCTCCGTATCGTAAAACATGATGAATCCTTCTCCTTGATTTTTTTCTCCCCGAAAGTGAATATATAGAGTTGGAGTTGATGTCGGAGGAGCTCCATGGGGCCCACGAGGTAGGGGGCGCGCCCAGGGGGTAGGCGCGCCCCCACCCTCGTGGCTAGGGTGTGGGCCCCCTGGTCTTGATCTTTTGCCAGGATTTTTTATTATTTCCAAAAATACGCTCCATTAAGTTTCAGGTCATTCCAAGAACTTTTGTTTCTACACATTAATAACACCATGGAAATTCTGCTTAGAACAGCGTTAGTCCGGGTTAGTTCCATTCAAATCATGCAAGTTAGAGTCTAAAATAAGGGCAAAAGTGTTTGGAAAAGTAGATACGACGGAGACGTATCACTATATCATTTAATTTAATAAGATGTGCCACAACAGTTTCAGATTCATAGCCATAAAAAGGATCAGATTCAACCAAAGTAATTATCGCGGGATCTACAGATAAATCATAATCCTTATCGGAAATATAGATAAGTGAAGTAGCAAAAGCAGGGTCATATTTCATTCTAGCATTCAAAGATTTTTCTTTAAGCTTATCTAATAATTTTGTAAGATCATATCTATCATTGCAAGCTAAAAAGTCTCTAGCAGTTTCTTCATCCATAACATAACCCTCAGGCACAACAGGCAATTCATATCTAGGGGGAGAACCTTCATCATCAATATTATCAGTTTCAATAATTTCATTCTCTCTAACCCTAGCAAGGTTTTCATCAAGAAATTCACCTAGTGGCACAGTATTATCAAGCATAGAAGTAGTTTCATCATAAGTATCATGCAAACAAGAAGTGGCATCATCAATAACATGCGACATATCAGAATCAATAGCATGTGTAGGTGTCGCAAGTTACTCATAACAGAAGGTGAATCAAGTGCAGAGCTAGATGGCAGTTCCTTACCTCCCCTCGTAGTTGAGGGCAAATTCTTGGTTCTTTTATCTTTCAAGTTCTTCATAGTGATCAACAGATATAAATCCCAAGTGACTCAAAGATAGAGCTATGCTCCCCGGCAACAGCGCCAGAAAATAGTCTTGATAACCCGCAAGTATAGGGGATCACAACAGTTTTCGAGGGTAGAGTATTCAACCCAAATTTATTGATTCGGCACAAGGGGAGCCAAAGAAAATTCTCAAGTATTAACAGTTGAGTTGTCAATTCAACCACACCCGAAAGACTTAATATCTGCAACAAAGTATTTAGTAGCAAAGTAATATGATAGTAGTGGTAACAGTGGCAAAGGTAACAGTAGCGGTTTCGTAGTGATTGTAACAGTGGCAATGGAAAAGTAACTAAGCAAAGATCAATATGTGAAAAGCTCATAGGCAATGGATCAGTGATGGATAATTATGTCGGGTGCGATTCCTCATGCAACAGTTATAACATAGGGTGACACAGAACTAGCTCCAATTCATCAATGTAATGTAGGCATGTATTCTGAATATAGTCATGCGTGATTATGGAAAAGAACTTGCATGACATCTTTTGTCCTACACTTCCGAGGCAGCGGGGTCCTATTGGAAACTAAGGATATTAAGGCCTCCTTTTAATAGAGTACCGGACCAAAGCATTAACACTTAGTGAATACATGAACTCCTCAAACTACGGTCATCACCGGTAAGTATCCCGATTATTGTCACTTCGGGGTTAACGGATAATATCACATAATAGGTGACTATAGACTTGCAAGATAGGATCAAGAACTCACATATATTCATGAAAACATAATAGGTTCAGATCTGAAATCATGGTACTCGGGCCCTAGTGACAAGCATTAAGCATAGCAACTCATAGCAACATCAATGTCAGAACATAGTGGATACTAGGGATCAAACTCTAACAAAACTAACTCGATTGCATGATAAATCTCATCCAACCCATCACCGTCCAGCAAGCCTACGATGGAATTACTCACGCACGGCGGTGAGCATCATGAAATTGGTGATGGAGGATGGTTGATGACGACGACGGGGACGGATTCCCCTCTCTAGAGCCCCGAACGGACTCCAGATCAGCCCTCCCGAGAGGTTTAAGGGCTTTGCGGCGGCTCCGTATCGTAAAACATGATGAATCCTTCTCCTTCATTTTTTCTCCCCGAAAGTGAATATACATAGTTGGAGTTGAGGTCGGAGGAGCTCCATGGGGCCCACGAGGTAGGGGGGCGCGCCCAGGGGGGTAGGCGCGCCCCCACCCTCGTGGCTAGGGTGTGGGCCCCCTGGTCTGGATCTTTTGCCAGGATTTTTTTATTATTTCCAAAAATACGCTCCGTTAAGTTTCAAGTCATCCCGAGAACTTTTGTTTCTACACATTAATAACACCATGGAAATTCTCCTTAGAACAGCGTTAGTCCGGGTTAGTTCCATTCAAACCAAGCAAGTTAGAGCCTAAAATAAGGGCAAAAGTGTTTGGAAAAGTAGATACGATGGAGACGTATCACTATATCATTTAATTTAATAAGATGTGCCACAACAGTTTCAGATTCATAGCCATAAAAAGGATCAGATTCAACCAAAGTAATTATCGCAGGATCTACAGATAAATCATAATACTTATCGGAAATATAGATAAGTGAAGTAGCAAAAGCAGGGTCATATTTCATTCTAGCATTCAAAGATTTTTCTTTAAGCTTATCTAATAATTTCGTAAGATCATATCTATCATTGCAAGCTAAAAAGTCTCTAGCAGTTTCTTCATCCATAACATAACCCTCAGGCACAACAGGCAATTCATATCTAGGGGGAGAGCCTTCATCATCAATATTATCAGTTTCAATAATTTCATTCTCTCTAACCCTAGCAAGGTTTTCATCAAGAAATTCACCTAGTGGCACAGTATTATCAAGCATAGAAGTAGTTTCATCATAAGTATCATGCAAAGCAGAAGTGGCATCATCAATAACATGCGACATATCAGAATCAATAGCATGTGTAGGTGTCGCAAGTTTACTCATAATAGAAGGTGAATCAAGTGCAGAGCTAGATGGTAGTTCCTTACCTCCCCTCGTAGTTGAGGGCAAATTCTTGGTTCTTTTATCTTTCAAGTTCTTCATAGTGATCAACAGATATAAATCCCAAGTGACTCAAAGAATAGAGCTATGCTCCCCGGCAACAGCGCCACAAAATAGTCTTGATAACCCACAAGTATAGGGGATCACAACAGTTTTCGAGGGTAGAGTATTCAACCCAAATTTATTGATTCGACACAAGGGGAGCCAAAGGAAATTCTCAAGTATTAACAGTTGAGTTGTCAATTCAACCGCACCTGAAAGACTTAATATCTGCAACAAAGTATTTAGTAGCAAAGTATTATGATAGTAGTGGTAACAGTGGCAAAGGTAACAGTAGCGGTTTCGTGGTGATTGTAAAAGTGGCAACGGAAAAGTAACTAATCAAAGATCAATATGTGAAAAGCTCGTAGGCAATGGATTAATGATGGATAATTATGTCGGTTGCGATTCCTCATGCAACAGTTATAACATAGGGTGACACAGAACTAGCTCCAATTCATCAATGTAATGTAGGCATGTATTCTGAATATAGTCATATGTGCTTATGGAAAAGAACTTGCATGACATCTTTTGTCCTACCCTCCCGAGGCAGCGGGGTCCTATTGGAAACTAAGCATATTAAGGCCTTCTTTCAATAGAATACCGGACCAAAGCATTAACACTTAGTGAATACATGAACTCCTCAAACTACGGTCATCACCGGTAAGTATCCCGATTATTGTCACTTCGGGGCTAACGGATCATATCACATAATAGGTGACTATAGACTTGCAAGATAGGATCAAGAACTCACATATATTCATGAAAACATAATAGGTTCAGATCTGAAATCATGGCACTCGGGCCCTAGTGACAAGCATTAAGCATAGCAAAGTCATAGCAACATCAATCTCAGAACATAGTGGATACTAGGGATCAAACCCTAACAAAACTAACTCGATTGCATGATAAATCTCATCCAACCCATCACCGTCCAGCAAGCCTACGATGGAATTACTCACGCACGGCAGTGAGCATCATGAAATTGGTGATGGAGGATGGTTGATGATGACGACGGGGACGGATTCCCCTCTCCGGAGCCCCGAACGGACTCCAAATCATCCCTCCCGAGAGGTTTTCGGGATTGGCGGCGGCTCCGTATCGTAAAACACGATGAATCCTTCTCCTTGATTTTTTCTCCCCGAAAGTGAATATATAGAGTTGGAGTTGAGGTCGGAGGAGCTCCATGGGGCCCACGAGGTAGGGGGGCGCGCCCAGGGGGGTAGGCGCGCCCCCACCCTCATGGCTAGGGTGTGGGCCCCCTGGTCTTGATCTTTTGCCAGGATTTTTTTATTATTTCCAAAAATACGCTCCGTTAAGTTTCAGGTCATTCTGAGAACTTTTGTTTCTGCACATTAATAAAACGATGGAAATTCTCCTTAGAACAGCGTTAGTCCGGGTTAGTTCCATTCAAATCATGCAAGTTAGAGTCTAAAATAAGGGCAAAAGTGTTTGGAAAAGTAGATACGACGAAGACGTATCACTATATCATTTAATTTAATAAGATGTGCCACAACAGTTTCAGATTCATAGCCATAAAAAGGATCGGATTCAACCAAAGTAATTATCGCGGGATCTACAGATAAATCATAATCCTTATCGGAAATATAGATAAGTGAAGTAGCAAAAGCAGGGTCATATTTCATTCTAGCATTCAAAGATTTTTCTTTAAGCTTATCTAATAATTTCGTAAGATCATATCTATCATTGCAAGCTAAAAAGTCTCTAGCAGTTTCTTCATCCATAACATAACCCTCAGGCACAACAGGCAATTCATATCTAGGGGGAGAACCTTCATCATCAATATTATCAGTTTCAATAATTTCATTCTCTCTAACCCTAGCAAGGTTTTCATCAAGAAATTCACCTAGTTGCATAGTATTATCAAGCATAGAAGTAGTTTCATCATAAGTATCATGCAAAGCAGAAGTGGCATCATCAATAACATGCGACATATCAGAATCAATAGCATGTGTAGGTGTCGCAAGTTTACTCATAACAGAAGGTGAATCAAGTGCAGAGCTAGATGGCAGTTCCTTACCTCCCCTCGTAGTTGAGGGCAAATTCTTGGTTCTTTTATCTTTCAAGTTCTTCATAGTGATCAATAGATATAAATCCCAAGTGACTCAAAGAATAGAGCTATGCTCCCCGGCAACAGCGCCAGAAAATAGTCTTGATAACCCACAAGTATAGGGGATCACAACAGTTTTTGAGGGTAGAGTATTCAACCCAAATTTATTGATTCGACACAAGGGGAGCCAAAGGAAATTCTCAAGTATTAACAGTTGAGTTGTCAATTCAACCGCACCTGAAAGACTTAATATCTGCAACAAAGTATTTAGTAGGAAAGTAATATGATAGTAGTGGTAACAGTGGCAAAGGTAACAGTAGCGGTTTCGTGGTGATTGTAAAAGTGGCAACGGAAAAGTAACTAATCAAAGATCAATATGTGAAAATCTCATAGGCAATGGATCAATGATGGATAATTATGTCGGGTGCGATTCCTCATGCAACAGTTATAACATAGGGTGACACAGAACTAGCTCCAATTCATCAATGTAATGTAGGCATGTATTCTGAATATAGTCATACGTGCTTATGGAAAAGAACTTGCATGACATCTTTTGTCCTACCCTCTCGAGGCAGCGGGGTCCTATTGGAAACTAAGCATATTAAGGCCTCCTTTTAATAGAATACCGGACCAAAGCATTAACACTTAGTGAATACATGAACTCCTCAAACTACGGTCATCACCGGTAAGTATCCCGATTATTGTCACTTCGGGGCTAACGGATCATATCACATAATAGGTGACTATAGACTTGCAAGATAGGATCAAGAACTCACATATATTCATGAAAACATAATAGGTTCAGATCTGAAATCATGGCACTCGGGCCCTAGTGACAAGCATTAAGCATAGCAAAGTCATAGAAACATCAATCTCAGAACATAGTGGATACTAGGGATCAAACCCTAACAAAACTAACTCGGTTGCATGATAAATCTCATCCAACCCATCACCGTCCAGCAAGCCTACGATGGAATTACTCACGCACGACGGTGAGCATCATGAAATTGGTGATGGAGGATGGTTGATGATGACGACGGGGACGGATTCCCCTCTCCGGAGCCCCGAACGGACTCCAAATCATCCCTCCCGAGAGGTTTTCGGGATTGGCGGCGGCTCCGTATCGTAAAACACGATGAATCCTTCTCCTTGAATTTTTTTCTCCCCGAAAGTGAATATATAGAGTTGGAGTTGAGGTCGGAGGAGCTCCATGGGGCCCACGAGGTAAGGGGGCGCGCCGAGGGGGGTAGGCGCGCCCCCACCCTCGTGGCTAGGGTGTGGGCCCCCTGGTCTTGATCTTTTGCCAGGATTTTTTTATTATTTCCAAAAATACGCTCCGTTAAGTTTCAGGTCATTCCGAGAACTTTTGTTTCTGCACATTAATAAAACCATGGAAATTCTCCTTAGAACAGCGTTAGTCCGGGTTAGTTCCATTCAAATCATGCAAGGTAGAGTCTAAAATAAGGGCAAAAGTGTTTGGAAAAGTAGATACGATGGAGACGTATCACTATATCATTTAATTTAATAAGATGTGCCACAACAGTTTCAGATTCATAGCCATAAAAAGGATCGGATTCAACCAAAGTAATTATCGCGGGATCTACAGATAAATCATAATCCTTATCGGAAATATAGGTAAGTGAAGTAGCAAAAGCAGGGTCATATTTCATTCTAGCATTCAAAGATTTTTCTTTAAGCTTCGCTAATAATTTCGTAAGATCATATCTATCATTGCAAGCTAAAAAGTCTCTAGCAGTTTCTTCATCCATAACATAACCCTCAGGCACAACAGGCAATTTATATCTAGGGGGAGAACCTTAATCATCAATATTATCAGTTTCAATAATTTCATTCTCTCTAACCCTAGCAAGGTTTTCATCAAGAAATTCACCTAGTGGCACAGTATTATCAAGCATAGAAGTAGTTTCATCATAAGTATCATGCAAAGTAGAAGTGGCATCATCAATAACATGCGACATATCAGAATCAATAGCATGTGTAGGTGTCGCAAGTTTACTCATAACAGAAGGTGAATCAAGTGCAGAGCTAGATGGCAGTTCCTTACCTCCCCTCATAGTTGAGGGCAAATTCTTGGTTCTTTTATCTTTCAAGTTCTTCATAGTGATCAGCAGATATAAATCCCAAGTGACTCAAAGAATAGAGCTATGCTCCCCGGCAACAGCGCCAGAAAATAGTCTTGATAACCCACAAGTATAGGGGATCACAACAGTTTTTGAGGGTAGAGTATTCAACCCAAATTTATTGATTCGACACAAGGGGAGCCAATGGAAATTCTCAAGTATTAACAGTTGAGTTGTCAATTCAACCGCACCTGAAAGACTTAATATCTGCAACAAAGTATTTAGTAGCAAAGTAATATGATAGTAGTGGTAACAGTGGCAAAGGTAACAGTAGCGGTTTCGTGGTGATTGTAAAAGTGGCAACGGAAAAGTAACTAATCAAAGATCAATATGTGAAAAGCTCGTAGGCAATGGATCAATGATGGATAATTATGTCGGGTGCGATTCCTCATGCAACAGTTATAACATAGGGTGACACAGAACTAGCTCCAATTCATCAATGTAATGTAGCATGTATTCTGAATATAGTCATACGTGCTTATGGAAAAGAACTTGCATGACATCTTTTGTCCTACCCTCCCGAGGCAGCGGGGTCCTATTGGAAACTAAGCATATTAAGGCCTCCTTTTAATAGAGTACCGGACCAAAGCATTAACACTTAGTGAATACATGAACTCCTCAAACTACGGTCATCACCGGTAAGTATCCCGATTATTGTCACTTCGGGGCTAACGGATCATATCACATAATAGGTGACTATAGACTTGCAAGATAGGATCAAGAACTCACATATATTCATGAAAACATAATAGGTTCAGATCTGAAATCATGGCACTCGGGCCCTAGTGACAAGCTTTAAGCATAGCAAAGTCATAGCAACATGAATCTCAGAACATTGTGGATACTAGGGATCAAACCCTAACAAAACTAACTCGATTGCATGATAAATCTCATCCAACCCATCACCGTCCAGCAAGCCTACGATGGAATTACTCACGCACGGCGGTGAGCATCATGAAATTGGTGATGGAGGATGGTTGATGATGACGACGGGGACGGATTCCCCTCTCCGGAGCCCCGAACGGACTCTAGATCATCCCTCCCAAGAGGTTTTGGGGCTTGGCGGCGGCTCCGTATCGTAAAACACGATGAATCCTTCTCCTTGATTTTTTTCTCCCTGAAAGTGAATATATAGAGTTGGAGTTGAGGTCGGAGGAGCTCCATGGGGCCCACGAGGTAGGGGGCGCGCCCAAGGGGGTAGGCGCGCCCCCAGCCTCGTGGCTAGGGTGTGGGCCCCCTGGTCTTGATCTTTTGCCAGGAATTTTTTATTGTTTCCAAAAATACGCTTCGTGAAGTTTCAGGTCATTCCGAGAACTTTTGTTTCTGCACATAAATAACACCATGGAAATTCTGCTGAGAACAGCGTCAGTCCGGGTTAGTTCCATTCAAATCATGCAAGTTAGAGTCTAAAATAAGGGCAAAAGTGTTTGGAAAAGTAGATACGACGGAGACGTATCACTATATCATTTAATTTAATAAGATGTGCCACAACAGTTTCAGATTCATAGCCATAAAAAGGATCAGATTCAACCAAAGTAATTATCTCTGGATCTACACATAAATCATAATCCTTATCGGAAATATAGATAAGTGAAGTAGCAAAAGCAGGGTCATATTTCATTCTAGCATTCAAAGATTTTTCTTTAAGCTTAGCTAATACTTTCTTAAGATCATATCTATAATTGCAAGCTAAAAAGTCTCTAGCAGTTTCTTCATCCATAACATAACCCTCAGTTACATCATGCAATTCATATCTAGGGGGAGAACCTTCATCATCAATATTATCAGTTTCAATAATTTCATTCTCTCTAACCCTAGCAAGTTGTTCATCAAGAAATTCACCTAGTGGCACAGTATTATCAAGCATAGAAGTAGTTTCATCATAAGTATCATGCAAACAAGAAGTGGCATCATCAATAACATGCGACATATCAGAATCAATAGCATGTGTAGGTGTCGCAAGTTTACTCATAACAGAAGGTGAATCAAGTGCAGAGCTAGATGGCAGTTCCTTACCTCCCCTCGTAGTTGAGGGCAAATTCTTGGTTCTTTTATCTTTCAAGTTCTTCATAGTGATCAACAGATATAAATCCCAAGTGACTCAAAGAATAGAGCTATGCTCCCCGGCAACAGCGCCAGAAAATAGTCTTGATAACCCACAAGTATAGGGGATCACAACAGTTTTCGAGGGTAGAGTATTCAACCCAAATTTATTGATTCGACACAAGAGGAGCCAAAGAAAATTCTCAAGTATTAATAGTTGAGTTGTCAATTCAACCGCACCTGAAAGACTTAATATCTGCAACAAAGCATTTAGTAGCAAAGTAATATGATAGTAGTGGTAACAGTGGCAAAGGTAACAGTAGCGGTTTCGTGGTGATTGTAACAGTGGCAACGGAAAAGTAACTAAGCAAAGATCAATATGTGAAAAGCTCGTAGGCAATGGATCAGTGATGGATAATTATGTCGGGTGCGATTCCTCATGCAACAATTATAACATAGGGTGACACAGAACTAGCTCCAATTCATCAATGTAATGTAGGCATGTATTCTGAATATAGTCATGCGTGCTTATGGAAAAGAACCGGCATGACATCTTTTGTCCTACCCTCCCGAGGCAGCGGAGTCCTATTGGAAACTAAGGATATTAAGGCCTCCTTTTAATAGAGTACCGGACCAAAGGATTAACACTTAGTGAATACATGAACTCCTCAAACTACGGTCATCACCGGTAAGTATCCCGATTATTGTCACTTCGGGGTTAACGGATCATATCACATAATAGGTGACTATAGACTTGCAAGATAGGATCAAGATCTCACATATATTCATGAAAACATAATAGGTTCAGATCTGAAATCATGGCACTCGGGCCCTAGTGACAAGCATTAAGCACAACAAAGTCATAGCAACATCAATCTCAGAACATAATGGATACTAGGGATCAAACTCTAACAAAACTAACTCGATTGCATGATAAATCTCATCCAACCCATCACCGTCCAGCAAGCCTACGATGGAATTACTCACGCATGGCGGTGAGCATCATGAAATTGGTGATGTACGAAGCTTGATGATGACGATGGCGACAGATTCCCTCTCCGGAGCCCTGAACGGACTCCAGATCAGCCCTCCCGAAAGAGATTAGGGTTTGGCGGCGGCTCCGTATTGTAAAACGCGATGAATCCTTCTCTCTAATTTTTTTCTCCCTGAACGTGAATATATAGAGTTGGAGTTGAGGTCGGTGGAGCACCAAGGGGCCCATGAGGCAGGGGGCGCGTCCGGGGGGTAGGTGCGCCCCCACCCTCGTGGACAGGGTGTAACACCCACGATGCGGCTATATTTCCCCCGTGTCGGGGCACGACTTAGAGGCATAACCGCATAGTAGGCAGGTGGCAAGAGGGTAATCTTTACACATCCCATGTACTGAATAAGAAAGGGATAAAGAGTTGGCTTACAATCGACACTTCACACAATGCTTCAATATAGCATTACATCATCCAGATACAATCAAGGTCCGACTATGGAACCAAATAAAAAAAGACAACCCCTAATGCATAGATCCCCGATCGCCCCGACTGGGCTCCACTACTGATCAACTGGAAACGAAACAACACAACAAACACGATCTTCATCGAGCTCCTCCTTGAGCTCAGTTGCGTCACCTGCGCGGTTATCATCTGCACCTGCAACTGTTTGAAGTAATCTGTGAGTCGTGGGGACTCAGCAATCTCACACCCGCGAGATCAAGACTATTTAAGCTTATGGGTAGGAAAGAGTAGTGAGGTGGAGCTGCAGCAAGCACTAGCATATATGGTGGCTAACATACGCAAATAAGAGCGAGAAGAGAAGCAATGCACGGTTGTGAGCTAGAAGTGATCATGTAGCGACCCGACCTTAGATGTTCAAGTCTTTGTGCTTCAGTGTCATCCCTGGATCGGTAATGCTGACACACACAGTACTCGAGGATTTATAACAGAGTAGCAATCACACACTTATTACATCAAAAAGTCTAAGAGAGAACTTATTACAATAATATGGCTTAAGGCCGTCTAATGCGATAACAGCGGAAGGCTTGGAAGATAAAGTGAGTCCATCAACTCCAACGGCATAGCTGAGCTCCACGGCAACGACCTAACGAACCTTACTCCTCGTCTAAAAAGTCTGCAACATAATACATTGCAGCCCGAAAACGGGTCAGCACATGGAATATGCTGGCAATATAACACAGTAGAGCAGAAACAGAATAATGCTATCACTACATGCATATATGGCTGGTGGAAAGCTGTATGGTTATAGTTTTTGCGAAAAGCCAATTTTCCCTACAACAAAGGAATAGATTTTAATTTAACTATCATGGTGGTTGAAACATCATTGAGAAGGTACCCCCAACTCAATCCCAATTAAAGTGATTAACAACCCAACAATATTAATTAAACATGGTGAGATACATGTGATAACCCAAGTACTAGATACTCCAGAATTGTCCATAACCGGGGACACGGCTAACCATGATTAGATTGTACACTCTGCAGAGGTTTGCGCACTTTTCCCCACAAGACTCGATCGCCTCCGTTGGATTTCTCGCACTACATGGTGTTTGAGAAACGGATGACCGAGACACAGTCTTTCAGAAACGTTAACTCTCTACTCCGGGTAGACCATACCAAACCTACCATACCCACTACCTGCTGATCTACCTCATCAAGAGCTTCACGTAACTTACTCAACTATGCTAGAGCCCATAATAGCTTGTGGCTGCACACGGAAGTTTCTAGCATGAATCATCTCAGTTCCCTTTGAGCCTGGGTGGCAGTCCATGGGAAGATCACACGGGTACCCCGGGATTTCCAAAAAAATACAGACAACACTAGGTTCCCCAGGTGCCTCAATCCACCCAGTTGTTTGATTAAGTTGCCACCTTAAGTTGAACCATTAATTAACAATCTCACATCTGTAATGAATTTCACTCAAACCCAAACCACGTCTACGAGCATAGCATAGCAATATAAGCAATACGTAGAAGTAACTCCCAAGGGTTTGAATATAACAGGGCAATAGGTTCTACCTCAGCAACTACTTCCCAACCCACAAGTTATCGACATCCTAATCATGCAATGTTTGAGGATTAGAACTAATGCATAAAAACTGGGTAATAATCGGATATGATCAAAGTGTTACTTGCCTTGCTGACGATCCGCGAATCCTAGAGACTCGTAGTAACACGCTTCACACTCCGGGAATTCTATCGCAAGCAAACAATAACATATATAAGTAACAAGCAACGATGCACAAGCAAAACTCAAATAAGAGAGGTTGACCAGAAAGTTCAACTTAAGAACTCCGGTACGCAAAAAGAATCAAAACAAACGAAGCAACAAAAGTCAAACGGCGAAAGAAAACCACTTCGTTTACTAATCTGAACTTAGGTCAAATTTTACAGTAGCAAAAACTTGTTTGAGTTGATTAACCGGAAAGAGGGTTTCGAGACGAAACTCCAGGCGCTTGAATCGCCTGATTCCGATAAACGAGCGAAAAGATAAATAGAAATTAAGATCGGATCAGAAATCGCGATTAGAAAAATCATGGAATAAATCCGAGAAAAAGAAAAACAACGAACAGATTAACGAACGAACGTTCGTTATCTGGATCTAAACGAAGAACGTGTTCATTAAAACGAACGAACAAGCGAACGCTCGCTAAATAAATAAACCGGAGAAAAACCGATCTATTTAAAAAAACGAAAACTAGGGTTTTGAAAAAATAAAACCGAATGGTTTTTAAGAAAAACCGGCGGTTGGATCCGGCGGCTACCTCCGGCGAGGGCTTGGGCGGCGGGGTGCGGCGGCGGCGCAGGCGGCGGCGGCGCGCTGCAGCGGCGGCGGCGGGAGGCGCGGCGCGGCTCGGGGCGGGATGCGGGAGGCGGCGATGGTGGCGGTGGGGGGCTCGGGCGGCGCGTATATAAAGGGGGCGGGGTGGGGCGGCTTGGAGGAGGGGGCAAGGCGGCAGCGACGGAGTCCGACTCGGACTCTTCGTCCGAGTCGGCGGAGGCGGCTGCGGCGGCTGGGCCCTAGGCCCAGTCGGGCGCGAGATTTTTTTATTTATAATTCCACCGACAGAAGAAAAATCCTAGAAAAATAAATAAAAATATAAAAATGCCAAAATGAATTTTCACCGTCTAAATAAAATATTTAGGACGAGTTGAACATTTACTTGGCCCTAAAATGCAATTTTGAAAACGTGCAATTTTTCTAATGCAAATAAAATCTGAATAAAACCAAATAAAATCCAATAAATGATTTTAATATTTTTCCTCCAATATTTCAATTATTTTGGAGAAGTCATATTATCTCCACTCATTTGATTTAATATGAAATATTTTTCGGAGAGAAAAATTGTTACAATCAAAATACTCGTTTCATTATTTGATAAAAATCAAATATGAAAACCGGAAAATCCCCAACTCTCTTAGTGGGTCCTTGAGTTGCTTAGGATTTCGAGGATTGCAGAACGGAAATGCAATAAATCATGATATGCATGGATGATCTATGTATAACATTCCAAATTGAAAATTTGGGATGTTACAGATCAAGAAGTGATCCTGAAACTACTTACGTTCAAGCATAACACAAGAACCGTGTTCACTTCCCGGAGTCCGTCGGAAAGAGACCATCACGGCTACACACGCGGTTGATGCCTTTTAATTAAGTTAAGTGACAAGTTTTCTACAACTAGATATTAACAAATTCCCATCTACCCATAACCGCGGGCACGGCTTTCGAAAGTTCAAAACCCTGCAGGGGTGTCCCAACTTAGCCCATCACAAGCTCTCACGGCCAACGAAGGATATTACTTCTCCCAGGAAGACCCGATCAGACTCGGAATCCCTGTTACAAGACATTTCGACAATGGTAAAACAAGACCAGCAAAGCCGCCCGAATGTGCCGACAAATCCCGATAGGAGCTGCACATATCTCGTTCTCATGGCACACCGGATGAGCAAGACGTCGGGTTGGCATAGACCCTGGTTGCACAGGGGGCACCGGGCATCGCTCAGGTCGGACCAACACTTAGAGAAGCACTGGCCCGGGGGGGTTAAAAATAAAGATGACCCTCGGGCTCGCGAAAACCAAAGGGAAGGTGATAGGTTGTTAGTGCAAATGTAAAACCAAGGTTGGGCCTTGCTGCAGGAGTTTTATTCAAGGCGAACTGTCAAGGGGTTCCTATTATAACCCAACCGCGTAAGGAACGCAAAATTAAGGAATATAACACCGGTATGACGGAAACTAGGGCGGCAAGAGTGGAACAAAACACCAGGCATAAGGCCGAGCCTTCCAACCTTTACCAAGTATATAGGTGCATTAAAGTAAACAATATATGTAATAATGATATCCTAAAAAAATCCATGTTCCAACATGGAACAAACTCCAACTTCACCTGCAACTAGCAACGCTATAAGAGGGGCTGAGCAAAGCGGTAACATAGCCAAACAACGGTTTGCTAGGTAAGGTGGGTTAGAGGCTTGACATGGCAATATGGGAGGCATGTTATAGCAAGTGATAGGTATCGCAGCATAGCAATAGAGCGAGCAACTAGCAAGCAAAGATAGAAGTGATTTCGAGGGTATGGTCATCTTGCCTGAGATCCCGCAAAGAAGAAGAACGAGTCCATGAAGAAGATAAACGGACGTAGTCGAACAAATCCTCACAACTCCGGAACGAAACCGAAGCTATCGAGAGAAGCAACCCGGAAAGAAGCAAGCAACATAATAAACAACCATCACATAAACATGGCATGATGCACAATCAAGTATGATGCATGTCCGGTTTAATGCGGCATCGCATGGCAAAGTGCACAACCAACACTACAAGTTAAGTGGAGCTCAATATGCAACGAGTTGCATATCAACGGAACACCACATCAATTATTTAGTTCTCTCCCATTTAGGTACCCAACAATATTAAAAGTTGTTAAACATGGCAAGAGATGAAGCAAAAGTAAACTACACAAACCAAGCAAATTAAATGGGGCCGGAAACATCAAACAACAATTCCGGTAAATCCTAATGTGCATTAGCAATTTAATGCAACAACAATTTAAAACATTTTAGAAGTTATTAACATGATGCAGATGCCATGTTCAAGTTTATGCATTTTTTTATGAAAATGTTGACAAGCATAATATGAAGAATTTGTCATCGTGGCGGAAACGAAAAGGGGTGCCACGACAACGAATCCGAAAATGATGCCACGGCAACATGTCGGTTCCGGTAGCTCATGGAGATACCGGTGCAAAGGAGAAGTGTGCAGATGCGTGCAAAATATGGTGGGGCGCTCCCGGATACCGGGTGTCCCATGAGTTGATGGCATGGAAGCGAGAGACACTACGAACACGATGCAGACAAAGGGGTGCATCTCATACAACACATGCAATCATTTTCGGACGGTCGTCTCGGGGTTATACCTCCAAAGCGTGCAAACGGGACGGTTCTCGTTTGGTGCAAAGTAGAGGAAGTAGATGTTCACGGGTCGTTGTGGGACGTAGTCGTTCTCGTGGCAACGGTAGTCGTTCATGTTCTTAGTCTCACAAGTTTCTGTAGATGTTCGGGGGCACGGCGAGAAACTTGACATCCACGGAGTCTTCAAGGGTCGACGGTAGTGGTACTTGGCGAAAATGCTCGTCGATGGTAGTTGTTCTCGTATCGTCGTGGTACTTGGCAATTTCAGAAACGGCGGAAGACGAACTTGGCGGTCCTCGTTGATCTAGTACTTGGCGTTATTCCCTATTTGGTGGTCATTTTAGGCATCGGGCATCGAGGTACTTGGCGGATCCGTGGTGCTCGCGGTCTTGGTCACACCGAAAGGCACTTGGCGAAACCATTCAGGGAGGAAGCATCGGAGTGCTGCTAGCAATTGGTGGAACTCCACGGTCACACCACATGGGTGTACAGAGGCAAAGCTTGTGGCGATGCGCCTATGCGGTTGCCAAAGGGAACGATGCCGGGTCGAGGCAGAAGACAGGCGACGCGGCTGTGGGAACCGGGAGGCATGGATCCAACGGGCAGGGCCGGAGACGATGCAACTGTCAAGGAGGAGTTTGGCGGAGCAGCACCAAGGCAGCAGTGAAGCTCTAACCTCAGGTCCATGGCGGCAGATACAGGCGATGGTGGTTCGAGGGGAGGCGGGCGAGCGGGAGGCTCGCAGGGCCTTGGGTGCTCGAGGAGAGGCCGAGGGCGGCTGGAACCGACTAGAGGCGACGCCCTACGGCGCGGGGACGAGGTGGCGTTGGGGGCGCTGCTGCAGACATGGATGGATAGGAGATGGGAAGATCTGGCCGGCTGGCGCTCCAGCGGGCGAGGCGGCGGCACAAGGCAGGAGGCGGCTCGGTCTACGGCTACTCGGATGCTCGGCGTGGGCGGAGCCGGCTCGAGGAAGAGGAGCCTGGCATGGCTCCCGCTTGAGGTGGCATTCCTAGAGGAGCTCGGCGGCGGTGGTCGCAGGCCGGCGCGGCGGAGGAATGGGAGGCCCGTGTGAAGGGAGAGCGACGGGGAGGCATGGGCGAGGAGATCCATGGATCAGGACGAGGTGCAGCGCTGCTCTCTCCCTGCCTCTCTCTGATGGCGCACGCACAGGAGAAAGGGATCGATGGGGGAGATGGGGATCGGGCAAGCGGCGGCGCTGAATGGGCATCGAGGGAGAGAGCGAGTGGAGGGGTCGGGGCTAGGTTAGGTGCGGTTGGGCCTTGGCCTCGGCTGCTGGGCTGAACAGGAGGCCCAGGTGGGCTACGGGGATGGATGCCTAGCTGGGTTTCCCCCTTCGTTTTCTATTTCTCACAAGAAGAAAGAAAGAAAAAACACAGGAGATAAAAGAAATGACTAGAGGAGTAGCAAAGGACTTTGGTAGGGAGAAAAATCTTTTTGGACTCACAAAAATGTGAAGGATGAAAATAAAATGGTTCGAGCATTCTTCGCGGAATTAAGATTCACACAAGGTTGAATTTCAAAACCCATTCCAACGAACTACAAATGGGTTGAAATTATAGGAGATGACCCTACACACTAGATGTGATTTATGGGCAGATGTGGAACATTTATGGATAAGTAAAATTGCAACTCAATTTTACTAAAAAGGCTCCAAAGGAAGAAAAGAAGTGGAGTTGGATAAAAAGGAAATTGAAGAACGGTGCAAATGTGTTATGGGTGAATCCAAGCCAATGGAATGGTTTAATATAGCTCCCTAAATATTAGGAGGATATGTTATAAAGAGAATCACCATGTGAATTCCCTCGGCTTAAATGGACCGAAGATCCATACGATTTATTTAGTTGAGTTGCAAAAGAATTAATGATATGATACATGATGACAAGATGCAATGCAAAATATGCAATGAAGAATGCAACGAACCAAACAAATCACATGACGAAACCCGGAATTCATGGAAGGCACCTGAAGCTCCGGTCTTGGGGCGTCACAACACTCCACCACTACGATTGGATCTCGTCCCGAGATATAGGATGGCACCGGAGGGAAAAGAAAGAGGAAGAGAAGAGGTAAAACTAAGTTGCTTCTTTGACAATTGAGTGAAACCAAAGAACCTTGCGAGGTTGAACAAATAGAAAGAAAGAATACCATGAAGATGAACAAAGTTGAAAACAATCCGTTAGAAAAGAGGAACAAGGGACCTTACTAGAGCCTTGTAGGTTGAAAGACATAAGAAAAAGTTTGCAATGGACAAGAAGTACAAGCAAGCACTTCGGTTGAAATGCGATGTACAAGGAACGATAAGGATCAAATATGACAACACTTCGGTTGGAAATGGAAGACAATAATAAGGACTTGGCAAAATGAAAGCACTTGGATGAGACTCCGGTTAGAAGAGGAATGATATCCACAACACTCCGGTTAAAACAAGATAGAGACGTAATAAGAATGATATAATTTGGACGGCACTCCGATTATAAATGTAAGGAATTAGAATCATGAACTTGACAAGATGAGAAGATACTTGATGAAATCAACAACACACTAACTCCAAAACTATTGAAAGAATGGCACAAGGGGTAAGAAAGATTTCAGACAACACTCCGGTTGAAAAGGAATGCAAAACTTGATAAGACGAGCGAACTTGAATAGAGGGCACGACACTCCGGTTGAATGGATAAGCATGTAAAGAACACGATCCTCGCAATTCGAGATCATGATTGAAAAGAGCAACATCACTATGCCTCCGGGAGAAATGAAAGAATGGAATGGAATGAATGGAGGGAAACAAGATCTTGAGAAAGCACGCTTACAACAAATGCTAGAACGGAGTTGTTGGATTATCAACAACGAAAGCATAAGTTTGATGTGGGCTAATGGAAGACATCTCAAAATTATGAGATGACCACCTGCCACTCATGGGAAAAAGATTTGATTGAGAGCTAGAAAAGATAGAAAGCTTCTCCCACCGAGGTGATAAGAAAAACTTGGATCATAGGTAATCATCACAAAGAGCAACATTCCCAATGGAAGGCTTTAGGTGAAATCTATACCAAGATACCCTCCAACGAAGAAATTGATGGTTTGCAAAGGATGTCATGAACGAATTGAAAATGATGGGTTTAAAATATGTCATTCGGCCAACTTGTGAATCATGAAACATGAAGGGGGCCGTCAAAATGACATAACACCACCTCAAAAGATAAGATAGAAAGAATTTCACTTCGGAATGCAAGATGAAGAAGCTTGAACTCCTGAAAACAAGACATGTGTTTAACACCATGTTTATTTTTGAGTATAGCTTGGTGGAACTTAACTTCGCAAGAAATCCTGAAGATCAATTGAGGAATGAAAAGAATCCTTGACGAACCACCATGTAACCTCCATGAAGAAAAACTCCGGATAGGAAATGATAACATAAAAGAATTGAAAGGTTTTAAGCGAACAAGATTGAAGTCTTGCAATGGTCAGATGGAGCTTCGCGGTGATATAAACGAGAAAACTTGGAACTCCGAAAAACAAAGATGAGCAGTTGAAACCAAGAATTTGATGAGCCCACGGAATAAGGAATTGAATCACTTGGATGAAACAAGAATAAGAATTACATTATGTTTATACTTCATCAATTAAATTGATGACAAGCAATGGATTGCATACAACTTATTCTCATAGAAAGGATTAAGATAGATATAGCGCAAACTTGAGAAGGTCTTCAACGATCCACCGGTAGGATTTGAAAGAACAAAGGAATTGATATGATAACGTAAGAAGAGGAATCTTGAACAAACCACCGTAAGAATTGAAAATGAAAGTAGCAGAGGCACAAATCACCCAGAAGAATTTGGAAAATGAATGAAGATACTTGAAGGAATTTAGATACATGAGAACGAATAGATCACGAGCTGATTAGAGAATATTTGAATGATGCACTGGTAAGATTTGGAGAATGAGAGCTGAAAGCTGCGAATGAACAAACCCAAAATGATGACATTTGGAGAATCGAACTGAAAAGACTCCTAAATTGCTCCGGATGGGTAAAAAGAATTCTCACAATCGAAAACAATTATGAGAGGATGGCATAAGGCTAGCACCATGAATCTTGAAGAGAATGGAGCAAGATTAAAGAGAAACTCTTCTTCGGTCTTCAAATGTTGAGAATGATGACGAGAACTACCACTGAGAATTTTTGAGGCACTCCGGAATAAAGAAGAATATAAAGGTTGAATCAACAATGAAATGGATTTGAAAGATCTTGGAGAAAGACATTTGACTGGTGGCAATTCATTCTTACGTCAAACTTTGAAATGAATTTTAGAATAGCTCCGAGAAAATTAGAAGAGTCCAGTAAGATCCTGGGAAAAGACCTGTGGGTTAGGGCCCACTCAAGAGAAACACTATTCAAATGGTTTTGAAGAGAGATTGCACCGATTGATTTAAATGGCTAGAATGAGATAACAACCTCGAAATAACTTGAACATATTATGAATGGAAATGTAAATCTTCTGAGATATCTTCAGCACTCCGGAACAATTGACTAGCGAGAAGTGGATGATTAAGAGGTGCCCGGCTTGGGAAAGCATTTGGAACGAGGAAAAAGGATATGATCAACAAAGCTTGAATTGAATCGTAACATCCCAAATTTTCAATTTGGAATGTTATACATTAGATCATCATTGCATATCATGTTTTATTGCTTTTCCGTTTCATAATCCTCGAAACTCCTAAGCAACTCAAGGACCTTCGAAGAGAGTTGGGGATTTCCCGGTTTTCATATTTGATTCTTTTATCAAATAATGAAACGAGGATTTGATTTTAATTATTTCTCTCCGAAAAATATTTCACATTAAAAAAATTAAAGAGAGGAGATAATATGACTTCTCCAAAATAAATGAAATATTGGAGGAAAAATATTAAAATCATTAAATTGTTTTTTTGTTTTGTTGTTTTTATTCGGATTTATTTGCATTAGAAAAATTGCATGTTTTCAAAACTGCATTTTAGGGCCAAGAAAATGTTCATCTTCTTCTAAATATTTTATTTAGACGGAGAAAATTTGTTTTGGCATTTTTAGATTTTTATTTATTTTTCTAGAATTTTTTTCTGTCGGCGGAACTATTTTTTCAAAAAAAGAGTTCCCGCGCCCGACTGGGCCTAAGGCCCAGCCGAGCTAGGCCGGCCCAGCTGCCGCCGCCGCCTCCTGCGCGCGCGCGCCGCCGCCGCCGCTGCCACTCGGACCGGAGCTCGAGTTGGACCCCGCGCTGCCCTGCCTTGGCCCCTACTCCAAGCCGCCGCCGCCCCCGCCTTTATAAACCGCCACCCCAACACCCTACCGCCACCGCCGCAGCCGCCGCCCCCGCGAGCCGCCGCCCCGTCGCCCGCACCTCGCCTCGCTGGACCTCTCGCCGGAGGTAGCCGCCGGACTCCGCCACTGGTTTTTTTTATAAAAACCGTCCGGTTTTTTAGAAACCCTAGATCCGTTTTTGGTTTCGCCGGGTTTTTCCGGTTCTTCTAGTTAACGGACGTTCGTCCGAACGTTGTTTTAACAAACAGTTCTTCGCCCATTAGATACAGCTAATGAACGCTCATACGTTAGTTTGTTCGTTAGTTTTCTTTGATCGGATTTATTCCGCGATTTTCTCTGATCGCGATTTCTGATCCGATCTTAGTTTCTGTTTTTCTTTTCCCTCGTTAGTCTGAATCAGGCGATTCAAGCGCCTGGAGTTTCATCTCGAAACCCTATTTCTGTTTAACCAACTCAAACAAGATTTTTCTACTCTAAAATTTGACCTAGTTTCAGATTAGTAAATGAAACTTCTTTCTTTCGCCGTTTGAGTTTCGTTGCTCCGTTTGATTTGATTCTTTTTGCGTACCGGAGTTCTTAATTTGAACTTTCTGGTCAACCTCTTTTATTTGAGTTTTGCTTGTGCATCGTTGCTTGTTACTTATGTATGCTATTGTTTTCTTGCGATAGAATTCCCGGAGTGCGAAGCGTGTTACTACGAGTCTCTAGGATCCGCGGATCATCAGCAAAGCAAGTAACACTTTGATCATACCCCTTTATCACCCAGTTTTTATGCATTAGTTCCAATCCTCAAACATTGCATGATTAGGATGTCATTAACTTGTGGGTTGGGAAGTAGTTGATGAGGTAGAACCTATTGCCCTGCTATATTCAAACCCTTGGGAGTTACTTCTATGCTTGCTTATAATACTATGCTATGCTATGCTCATAGACGTGGTTTGGGTTTGAGTGAAATCCATGACAGATGTGAGCTTGTTAATTAATGTTTGAACTTAAGGTGGCAACTTAAATTAACATCTGGATGGATTAAGGCACCTGGAGTACCCAGTGTTGCATGTATTTTTTTGGAAATCCCGGAGTACCCGTGTGATCTTCCTATGGACCGCCACCCAGGCTCAAAGGGAACTAAGATGATTCATGCTAGAAACTTCCGTTTGCAGCCACAAGCTATTATGGGCTCTAGCATAGTTGGGTAAGTTACATGAAGCTCTTGAAGAGGCAGATCAGCAGGTAGTGGGATGTAGGTTTGGTATGGTCTGTCCGGAGTAGAGAGTTAATGTTTCTGAAAGACTGTGTCTCGGTCATCCGTTTCTCAAACACCCTGTAGTGCGAGAAAACCAACGGAGGCGATCGAGTCTTGTGGGGAAAAGTGCGCAAACCTCTATAGAGTGTACAATCTAATCATGGTTGGCCGTGTCCCCGGTTCTGGACAATTCTTCAGTATCTAGTACTTGGGTTATCATATGTATCTCATCACTCTTAATTAATATTGTTGGGTTGTTAATCACTTTAATTGGGATTGAGTTGGAGGAACCTTCTCAATGATGTTTCAACTACCATGATAGTTAAATTAAAATCTATTCCTTTGTTGTAGGGAAAAATTGGCTTTTCGCAAAAACTATAACCATATTGCTTTCCACCAGCCATATATGCATGTAGTGATAGCATTATTCTATTCTTTCTCTAGTGTGTTATCTTGCCAGCATATTCCATGTGCTGACCCGTTTTCGGGCTGCAACGTATTATGTTGCAGACTTTTCAGACGAGGAGTAAGGTTCGTTAGGTCGTTGCCGTGCAGCTCAGTTATGCCGTTGGAGTTGATGGACTCACTTTATTTTCCAAGCCTTCCACTGTTATCGTATTAGATGGCCTTAAGCCATATTATTGTAATAAGTTCTCTCTCTTGAGACATTCGATGTAATAAGTGTGTGTTTGCTACTCTGTTATAAATCCTTCGAGTACTGTGTGTCAGCATTACCGATCCAGGGATGACACAGAAGCACAGAGACTTGACCATCTGTGGTCGGGTCGCTACAAGATGGTATCAGAGCACACGCTGAGTGTAGGACACGACCACTAAGATAAACCCTAGGTCACACTTCTCTTCTCATTTCTGACTCCTCACCATTTTCTACTCTTTAGGATGACGGAGATGAAGAACAAGTTTGCACAACCGGATGAAGACACCCCCTTTTGGATGCCACTTGAAGGAACTCACTAGGTACTTAAACATTGGAATGCCAAGCTTCATCGGGACATACAACGCCACTTTACCTGAAGAGGAGCGCTGGATGATTCAAGTACAAGTTCTAGGAAGGACGTTCTCGCCCACTTCTAAACCCATAGAGTTTTCTTTCGAAGCACCCACCTAGAGTCTAGGCAAGAGCATGGCAGCCCACATTACCATGGGACGCATTGGAGAAGTTTACAACAGGGAGCTTAAGGACACTATTTACCAAATATGTGGGCGCCGAGACAAGCAATGGGAAGTAATCAGCACCAGGAAGGATAGATCCATTACAGCTTTCATCCAGGAGTTAAACCAGCACATCCGACGTCAGGAAAACCAGATGTGCGCGAACATGATGGACCTGAAGAAGGCAAAGACTAGGATCATCGAACTGGAGGAAGAACTCAAGTTTACACGCGATGGATATGAGGAGGAAATCAAGACACTACTGGAGAAGAATGACGATGTAACACCCTCGATGCGACTATATCTCCCACGTGTCGAGGCACGACTTAGAGGCATAATCGCATTGAAGGCATCTGTCGCAAGTTAGGCAATCTTCACAACATCCCATGTAATATAAATCATAAAGGGGAGATAACATAGTTGGCTTACACTCGCCATGTCAATCAAGTACATAAATAACATTACATCAACCAAACACTCATGGCCCGACTACGACGCCAAAATAAAAGGTAACCCAACATGCGACACGGTCCCAATCACCCCCAACTGGGAACCACTACTGATCATCAGGAAAGGAAACATAGTAACATTGAGAGTCCTCGTCAAACTCCCACTTGAGCTCAAGCGCATCTCCTGGAGCGGAATCATCAGGCCCTGCATCTGGTGTAATAGTAATCTGTGAGCCACAGGGACTCAGCAATCTCGCACCCTCGCGATCAAGACTATTTAAGCTTATAGGTAAGACAAGGTAAAAATGAGTGGAGCTGTAGCAAGTGACTAGCAAGTATGGTGGCTAACTTATTCGCAAAAGAGAGCGAGAAGAGGAGGCAAAGCACGAGCGAGAAACTAGAGAACAACCTGCGCAAGCATTACTCCAACACCGTGTCCACTTCCCGGACTCTGCCGAGAAGAGGCCATCATGGTAACACACTCAGTTGATTCATTTTAGTTAAGTTAAGGTTCAAGTTATCTACAACCGGACATTAACAAATTCCCATCTGCCCATAACCGCGGGCACGGCTTTCGAAAGTTCAAATCCCTGCAGGGGAGTCCCAACTTAGCCCATGACAAGCTCTCACGGTCAACGAAGGAATAGACCTCCTCCCAAGACGTTCCGATCAGACTCAGTATCTCGGTTATTCAAGACACTTCGACAGGTTAAAACAAGACCAGCAACACCGCCTGAATGTGCCGACAAATCCCGATAGGAGCTGCACATATCTCTTTCTCAGGGCACACTCACATTGTCCTAGGTACGGGTAGGCCAGCCCAGAGTTGCCCCTAGTGGCCACCGGCAGCTGACAGGTGGACCAACACTCAGAGGAGCACTGGCCCGGGGGGGGGGGGGTTTAAAATAAGATGACCCCCGGGCTCCGGAAACCCAAGGGAAAAAGAGGCTAGGTGGCAAATGGTAAAACCAAGGTTGGGCATTGCTGGAAAAGCTTTAATCAAGGCGAACTATCAAGGGGTTCCCATTATAACGCAACCGCGTAAGGAACGCAAAATCCGGGAACATAACACCGATATGACGGAAACTAGGGCGGCAAGAGTGGAACAAAACACTAGGCGAGATGCCGAGCCTTCCACCCTTTACCAAGTATATAGGTGCATTAAGATAACAGGATAATATAATGATATCCCAACAAGTAAGTAAATGTTCCAACGAGGAATGACGTTCAATCTTCACCTGCAACTAGCAACGCTATAAGAGGGGCTGAGCAAAGCGGTAACATAGCCAATCAACGGTTTGCTAGGACATAGTGGGTTAGAGGTTTGACATGGCAATTGGGAGGCTTGAAAGCAAGTGGTAGGCATCGTAGCATTGGCATAGCGAAAGAGCGAGCAAACTAGCATAGTAAAGATAGTAGTGATTTCGAGGGTATGATCATCTTGCCTGCACAGTTGTCAAAGTTGACTGGATCCTCGAAAGCAAACTCAACGGGCTCCTTGTTAGCGAACTCGTCTCCCGGATCTACCCAAACAAGACAAACAAGCAACAAGGACACAATCAACCACGTGCAAGGATCAAGATGATGCAAAGATGATATGCTATGCGGGATGTGATGGGGGATGCATATGCAAGATGTGACAAGGAATGCATGAACCTGGCCTCAACTTGGAAATCCAAGTGTTCCACTGGAAAGATGAGATGAAATCGCTTGAAAACGATATAAAGAACGCCGGAATCGGAGTTACGGTTTGGAAATGGCAAGCGATTCAAATATGACACCGATCTGCGATTTACAGCAAGTAGCCATCTAAATGCAATGAGATGAACATGCTACAGCACCAAAACATGACAACAAAATACATGGCAAGGATGCATTCAAGATTCTTAACAAAAGTCTAGCACTGAGCTATGTCCAATTCATCCATTAATAGGTTCAAACAAGTATGGCAAAAATGCATATGGCAAACAAATTTCAGACTTAGTGAAATTAACACTTGTCTATAATTTTCAGATCAGGTAGCACTCTTCGGAGCAACAAAACTATATGCTACAGGACCTGAACATGACAAAGTAAAGCATGGCATGGAGCTACTAAAAGAGCTTAACAAAAGTCCCTTAGTGACCTTGAGACAAAAGGGATCAGAAAATACAATTGCAAGCATGTGAACATGGCAAAAACATAATCAGTTTTCAGACTTAGTGAAAACTAGCACATGCTGAAAACAGATCTCAAGTAGGCATGTTTACGAGTTCGATGCACTCACTACGGTGCAAGTCATGATAAGCTAAGCATACATCCATCAAGAATACACAAAATGCAAGCTAGACATGGCAAGAACAATAGCATAGCATGCATGGATCAACTACAACATCATCGGCAAAATTGCAAACAAGTTGACAATCTGCCCAGATTCACAAAGTAGCAAAAGTAGAGCTCGATTGACTCAAGCTAGGGTGCTCCATAATTGCAAACAAAGACATGAATGGATAGAGCACTACAATATTAACAAAACATCCTTACTGATCATCCTCAAAAGAGGCACGGATCACTAGGAAACAACATGAACATATGGCATCATGAGATAAATAGCTCAAGGACTTGGTGGAATTGCTAAGTCCCTGAAATCAGAATTAACAAGTGCACCACTTTGCAAGCTTGTGCTAGTCACCACACACATCACAAAAATACATGGGTTACACCTATGGAAAAGATGAGAAAACCCTTAACAAAACATATGTAGAGCATCAGGGCATATCATGCACACAATAATCATGGCAAAAATGACAAAAAGCTAAATGGAGCAGCAGATCTGACAATTAACTCAAGTAGCCTCCTTCTAACAGCATTTCGGGCATCAAGATGAACTCAAATGAAAATGATGCAATGGAATGAAATGATGTACTCTCTGAGATGAACATTTTGATATGCTATATGCATGAATCGGAGCTACGGATGCGGAGTTACGAGGATATGAACATGAGCACATGGATCTGGGATTTCGGGACTTAGAAGAAAATCACACCCTGGGAAAAGTGGATCTCGCGGATTGGGACGGAGCGGTGCGGGGACGGGCGAGGGCGTTTGGATCGGGGACCGGTGGATCTGGTCCCGATCCGGATCCGGCCGGAATCTCGCTGGAGTTCACCGGGGAGGTGACCGGAGATGGTGGTGGAGACATCCGGCGAGCGAGGCGAGCGGGGCGGTGGCCGGAGCAATGCAGGGCGGCGGCGCGGCGAGCACCGGGCGGCGAGGCGGGACGCGGCGGCCGGCGCGGAGGCGGCAAGGCGGCGATGACCGGGCGGCGGGGCGGCGCGGTCCGGCCGAGCCTCGGGCGCGAGGAGTCGGGGCGAGGGAGCGGGCCGCGGGGGCCGGCTCCGAGGTGCCACGTGGCAGCCTGCCACTGGTGCGGGCGGGCGGCGGACGGTGTCCGGCCGGCACGGACGTCCCCGGCGCGGCGCGGTGGATTTTTTTTTAGGGTTTCGGGGGAAGAAGGAGATCCGAATTTCGGGGGGTTCTATTTATAGGCATAGAGGGAGCTAGGAGAGTCCAAATGAGGTGCGGTTTTCAGCCAAGCGATCATGATCGAACGATCTAGATGATGGAGAAGGCTTAGGTGGGTTTTGGGCCAAATTGGAGGGGTGTTGGGCTGCAACACACGAGGCCTTTTCGGTTCCTCGGTTAACCGTTGGAGTATCAAACGAAGTCCAAATGGTACGAAACTTGACAGGCGGTCTACCGGTAGTAAACCAAGGCCTCTTGGCAAGTCTCGGTCCAATCCGGAAATGTTTAATCCCCAAACACGAAAGAAAGGTAGAAAAGACCACCGGAGGAGAACGAAGCGCCGGAATGCAAAACGGACAATGGGGAAAATGCTCGAATGCATGAGACGAACACGTATGCAAATGCAATGCACATGATGACATGATATGAGATGCATGACAACGTCAACAACACACGGAGACAAAGACCCGAACCCGAGAAAATAAATTAACTTAAAGCCGAAAACGGCAAGAGTTGGAGTACAAATTGGGAAAGTTACATCCGGGGTGTTACAACACTCCACCACTACGAAAGGATCTCGTCCCGAGATCTAGGACTGAAAGAACGCCGGGTATTCAGAACAGAGGTGATCCTTGTGTTCCCAGGTAGCTTCACGGTCGGAATGGTGTGACCACTTGACTTTGAGAAATTTGATTGACTTGTTGCGAGTCTTGCGTTCAGTCTCTTCAAGAATAGCAACTGGGTGCTCACGATAGGAGAGATCTTCTTGGAGCTCAATGTCCTCGAAGTTGACGGTGCGGTCAGGAGTCTTGAAGCACTTTCGAAGCTGAGAGACATGGAACACGTCATGAACATTTGCAAAGTTTGAAGGAAGCTCGAGTTGATAGGCGAGGTTGCCTCTCTTGCTGACAATCTTGAAAGGTCCCACGTATCTGGGGGCAAGCTTCCCTTTGATACCGAAGCGACGAGTACCTTTCATAGGAGAGACATGGAGGTAAACATGATCTCCGATCTCGAAAGCCAAATCACGGTGCTTACTGTCATAGTAGCTCTTCTGGCGGGATCGGGCTGCTTTGACGTTATCACGAATGACTTTGCACATTTCCTCTGCCTCTGTGATTAAGTCATTACCCAAAAGCTGACGTTCACCGGTTTCAGACCAGTTGAGAGGGGTACGACACTTCCTGCCATACAGAATTTCAAATGGGGCCTTGCCCGAACTTGCTTGAAAACTGTTGTTGTAGGAGAATTCAGCATAAGGAAGACAATCCTCCCACTTCATGCCGAAGGAGATCACACAAGCCCTGAGCATATCTTCAAGAATCTGGTTGACACGCTCGACTTGACCGCTAGTTTGAGGATGGAAAGCTGTGCTGAAGCGGATGTTGGTGCCCATGGCCTTCTGAAAAGAATCCCAAAACTTGGACGTAAAGATGCTGCCACGGTCTGAAGAGATCACTTGTGGAATACCGTGCAGAGAGACAATCCGAGAGGTATAGAGTTCCGCCAATTGAGCTGCAGTGATTGACTCTTTGATAGGCAGAAAGTGAGCCACTTTGGTGAGTTTGTCGATGACAACGAATATAGCATCATTGCCATGCTTGGACTTTGGAAACCCAGTCACGAAGTCCATTTCAATGTGGTCAAACTTCCATTCTGGAATGGCAAGAGGTTGGAGGAGACCAGCTGGCCTTTGGTGTTCTGCCTTCACTCTTCTGCAGACATCACATTCATTCACGAATTGAGCAATCTAGCGCTTCATTCGAGTCCACCAATAAGCCTGCTTGAGGTCCTGATACATCTTCGTGCTCCCAGGGTGGATGGAGAGGAGAGAATTGTGAGCCTCGTTCATGATCACTTTACGGAGGTCACCTTTGGGTACAACAATACGATCCTCGAAGAAGAGAGTGTCCTTGTCATCAAGGCGGTAGCACTTGTACTTGGGTTGACTCTTGGCAATCCCAATCTTCACCTTTTTCACCATAGCATCAAGAAGCTGGGCTTGGCGAATCTGGTCTTCCAAGGTAGGAGAGACTTGAAGGTTGGCGAGGAAACCTTGAGGAACAACTTGCAGATTAAGTTTGCGGAAAGCTTCACAAAGCTCGGGTTGATAAGGCTTGAGAATCAGACTGCTGCAGTAAGCTTTCCTGCTCAATGCGTCAGCAATCACATTGGCCTTGCCTGGAGTATACTCGATACTTGGATTATACTCTTGAATCATTTCAACCCATCGAGTTTGCCTGAGGTTGAGATTAGGCTGAGTGAAGATGTACTTGAGACTCTTGTGATCAGTGAAAATGTCCACTTTTCTTCCCAATAGAAGATGTCTCCAAGTCAAAAGAGCATGAACAACTGCCGCCAACTCGAGATCATGAGTGGGGTAGTTCTTCTCATTAGGCTTCAACTGGCGAGAGGTATAAGCAACAACTTTCTTCTCTTGCATCAATACTGCGCCAAGACCTTGGAGAGAGGCATCACAAAAGACCTCGTACGGTTTGGATTCATCAGGCGGAGTCAGAACTGGAGCAGTGATCAATTTTTCTTTCAAAGTGTTGAAAGCAATATCACACTCCGGAGGCCAAATGCACTTGACGTGCTTCTGGAGAAGATTTGAGAGAGGCTTCGCGATCTTAGAAAAGTTTTCAACGAATCTTCGGCAATAGCTTGCGAGACCGAGGAAGCTACGGAGTTGCTTCACGTTCTGAGGAGGTTCCCAATTCACAATTGCAGACACCTTCTCAGGATTCATGGCAATGCCCTTGGCAGAGATATGACCAAGATAAAGAACCTCATCGAGCCAAAATTCGCACTTGGAGAACTTCGCGTAGAACTGATGTTCCCTAAGCTTATCAAGAACCAAACGCAAGTGCTTGGCATGATCTTCCTTGTTCTTCGAGAAAACCAGAATGTCGTCGAGATAGACCAAAATGAAGTCATTGGTGTAGGCGTTGAAGATGAAGTTCATCATACGAGAGAAAGTCGGAAGAGCGTTGACAAGGCCAAAAGACATGACAGTGTATTCATATGAACCATAGCTTGTCCTAAAAGCCGTCTTGGGAATATCTTGCTCACGGATTCGAATCTGATGATAACCCATACGGAGATCAAGCTTGGAGAATACTTGGGCACCTTTGAGTTGTTCGAACAGCTCATTGATGTTGGGAAGTGGGTATTTGTTCTTGATAGTCTTCTTGTTCAATGGACGGTAATCAACACAAAGTTGGTCCGTTCCATCCTTCTTCTTCACAAAAAGAACACCACAACCCCACGGAGAAGAACTAGGCCGGATGAGACCCATTTTCTCTTGAATATCGAGTTGCTTCTTCAGCTCCTTCAACTCTTCAGGTCCGAGCTTGTAAGGACGTTTGCACACAGGTTTCGTGCCAGGCTCAAGATCAATAACGAATTCAACTGGCAGGTGCGGAGGCATTCCTGGAAGCTCTTCTGGAAAGACGTCTTGATATTCGCAAACGACTAGAATTTGCGAGATGGCATCGAGTTCACCTTTCTCATTGAGAGAAAACAGACGGATAGTATCATCACGAGCGGCAAAGACAATTACATCCTCAGACGAATGAGTCAACTGAATCTGACTGGCTGCACAATCAAGCTGAGCCTTGTGCTTAGAAAGCCAATCCATTCCGAGAATAAGATCAATATCCGAGTCACCAAGAACCGTGGGAGAAGCCAGAAACTTGTAGTCACCCAAGGTGATAGTAACATCCGGAATGATGGAGTTAGCATGCATGCGCTTACCGGGAGAGACAACTGCTAATGGACTAGGCAAAACTTGCGAAACCAATTCATGCCTAGATGTAAACGGTCTCGAGATGAAACAATGTGATGCACCAGTGTCAAAAAGAACTTTAGCTAGAATATCATTAACATGAATGTTACCCATGATGACATCTGATGAATCCTCTGCCTGAGCTGCATTCATCAAGTTGACCTTGGCGTGCTTGGGGTTATGCTTGACCACAGTTGTACTTGCCGATCTGATAGGAGGAGGAGGAGGAAGACGCATCTGGTTGAAACACTTGTTGGCATAGTGACCCTTCTGTTGGCACTTGTTGCACATGACCTCTGGAAGCGGACGGTGATACAGAGCACTCGATCTTGGAGTTTGAGACGAAGTCTTGTTCTGAAAGCCAGGGTTGGGTGGGTGGGAAGATCCACTGCCACCTTTGCTCTTCTCCTAATACGGCTGACGGAACGGAGGAGGAGGAAGCCAATACTTCTGCTGCTTGGCCACTTGAGTAGAGGAAGAAGGAGTAACATCTCTGACTCGCTTCTTGGAAGCATCACACCTCAACTGAGCAGCCTCTTGCTTCAATGCCATGTTGTAGAATTCATCGTATCTCAAGGGCTCGAAGAGAACAAGAGCTAGCTGAATTTCTTCTCTGAGACCACCCCTGAACTGGTATATCATGCTCTTCTCATCAGGGACGTCCTGCTTAGCAAAGCGGGCGAGCTTCTGAAACAACTTGTTGTAGTCATAGAGAGACAAAGAGCCTTGCTTCAGGTTGCAGAATTCCTCATGCTTGCTTTCAACCACGCTCTGAGGAATATGATGAGCTCGGAAATCTCGACGGAAATCATCCCAAGTGATAACACGTCCACCTCTGGAGTCCTTGTACTGCTGGAACCATTCTGCAGCTTGATCTTTGAGTTGGAAGGAAGCGAACTTGACAAAGTCCTCAGGCCTGATGTTACTGCACTCGAAATGCTTGCAGAGATCCACAAGCCAATCGTCAGCATCGGTTGCCTCAACACAATTGCTGAAAGTCTTTGGCCCGTTAGCAAGGAACTGGTTGAGTGTAGCAAAGTGATTCTGATTGTTGCCTTGATTCCCTTGGTTGCCTTGATTGCGCTCTTGAAGAATTTGCATGATCAACTGTGTGTTTGCATTGGTTGCGGCCATCACAGCTTGTCATGCCTCCGGAGGAGGTGGAGGTGGTGGCGGATCGGGATTCGGAGTCGTGCGCGTTGGAGGAGCCATCCTGAAGAGGTTGACATCCATTAGCACATTGATAGACAAATATTGAAGCTGAATCCAACGGAATGAAAATTGCAACATATAGTCTTCACATCCGAACACAATGAACGAATGCATTCCTCTTGAAATGGTCACGTATCCATAAATTGAGAAGCCACGTAGAATTAAGGTAGAGAAATAAATCAACAAGGTACGGATCAAGAACGAATAATCGGTAAGAAATCCCAATCTCAAACCAATATCCGTGGAAGAAGAACTAGAGCTACTAGAATTCCCACCTATGAAACTCCCGAACCTTTCCGGATATGCAATCAGGTGTTGGGGATACAGGGGAAGCATAATATCTCACCCAAAACTAGCAAATCCTACATCCAGCTGTATCCATCCTTCAACACATAACCAAGAAAAACTTCGGAAACCATCTACCTCAACCTTCGAAAAGCATCCGTTATACAAGTTATGGCGATACTCCCGAACTCCCGCCCCAGTACTGGGTGGCGTCGAGGTTATCGCACCAACGAACTGCATAAAAGAGATTTTTGATGTCGGCGTACTAGACTCAGGTATTCTAGAACTGCAACGATAAAATTATGATGACAACACCTCAGAGCTCAACTCCCTGGGACACTTCCACTAAACCCCTGATAGGAGGCACCAAGACAATGTTCTCATCATAAAACCATCGGAACGATTCCAAGATACCCGCGTGATCCTAATTTTTTTTTTTGTGAAATTTGAGAAGAGAAGAGTCAAAACTCTACGTCAGGATGCCCTACAAGAGCGATGAGGAGACTGGGAAGTAAAAAGAATTCCTAAACTCTCCGATATATAATTCCTAATGACTCAAAACATTTTTCTAGACACAACTCGGCCGCTAAAAACGATCAAGCAATGGGGCTCCTAAGGTCGGGGAAAGCTCTGATACCAACTTGTAACACCCTCGATGCGACTATATCTCCCATGTGTCGAGGCACGACTTAGAGGCATAATCGCATTGAAGGCATCTGTCGCAAGTTAGGCAATCTTCACAACATCCCATGTAATATAAATCATAAAGGGGAGATAACATAGTTGGCTTACACTTGCCATGTCAATCAAGTACATAAATAACATTACATCAACCAAACACTCATGGCCCGACTACGGCGCCAGAATAAAAGGTAACCCAACATGCGACACGGTCCCAATCACCCCCAACTGGGCACCACTACTAATCATCAGGAAAGGAAACATAGTAACGTTGAGAGTCCTCGTCAAACTCCCACTTGAGCTCAAGCGCATCTCCTGGAGCGGAATCATCAGGCCCTGCATCTGGTGTAATAGTAATCTGTGAGCCACAGGGACTCAGCAATCTCGCACCCTCGCGATCAAGACTATTTAAGCTTATAGGTAAGACAAGGTAAAAATGAGTGGAGCTGCAGCAAGCGACTAGCAAGTATGGTGTAGCCGTTGAAGATGAAGTTCATCATACGAGAGAAAGTCGGAAGAGTGTTGACGAGGCCAAAAGACATGACAGTGTATTCATATGAACCATAGCTTGTCCTGAAAGCCGTCTTGGGAATATCTTGCTCACGGATTCGAATCTGATGATAACCCATACGGAGATCAAGCTTGGAGAATACTTGGGCACCTTTGAGTTTTTCGAACAGCTCATTGATGTTGGGAAGTGGGTATTTGTTCTTGATAGTCTTCTTGTTCAATGGACGGTAATCAACACAAAGTCGGTCCGTTCCATCCTTCTTCTTCACAAAAAGAACACCACAACCCCACGGAGAAGAACTAGGCCGGATGAGACCCATTTTCTCTTGAATATCGAGTTGCTTCTTCAGCTCCTTCAACTCTTCAGGTCCGAGCTTGTAAGGACGTTTGCACACAGGTTTCATGCCAGGCTCAAGATCAATAACAAATTCAACTGGCCGGTGCGGAGGCATTCCTGGAAGCTCTTCTAGAAAGACGTCTTGATATTCGCAAACGACTGGAATTTGCGAGATGGCATCGAGTTCACCTTTCTCATTGAGAGAAAATAGACGGATAGTATCATCACGAGCGGCAAAGACAATTACATCCTCAGACGAATGAGTCAACTGAATCTGCCTGGCTGCACAATCAAGCTGAGCCTTGTTCTTAGAAAGCCAATCCATTCCGAGAATAAGATAAATATCCGAGTCACCAAGAACCGTTGGAGAAGCCAGAAACTTGTAGTCACCCAAGGTGATAGTAACATCCAGAACGATGGAGTTAGCATGCATGCGCTTACTAGGAGAGACAACTGCTAATGGACTAGGCAAAACTTGCAAAACCAATTCATGCCTAGATATAAACGGTCTCGAGATGAAACAATGTGATGCACCAGTGTCAAAAAGAGCTTTAGCTGGAATATCATTAACAGGAAGGTTACCCATGATGACATCTGATGAATCCTCTGCCTGAGCTGCATTAATCAAGGTCACCTTGGCGTGCTTGGGGTTATGCTTGACCACAGTTGTACTTGCCAATCTGACAGGAGGAGGAGGAGGAAGACGCCTCTGGTTGAAACACTTGTTGGCATAGTGACCCTTCTGTTGGCACTTGTTGCACGTGACCTCTGAAAGCGGACGGTGATACGGAGCACTCGATCTTGGAGTTTGAGACGAAGTCTTGTTCTAAAAGCCAGGGTTGGGTGGGTGGGAAGATCCACTGCCACCTTTGCTCTTCTGCTAATACGGCTGATGGTACGGAGGAGGAGGAAGCCAATACTTCTGCTGCTTGGCCACTTGAGTAGAGGAAGAAGGAGTAACATCTCTGACTCGCTTCTTGGAAGCATCACACCTCAACTGAGCAGCCTCTTGCTTCAGTGCCATGTTGTAGAACTCATCGTATCTCAAGGGCTCGAAGAGAACAAGAGCTAGCTGAATTTCTTCTCTAAGACCACCCCTGAACTGGTATATCATGCTCTTCTCATCAGGGACGTCCTGCTTAGCAAAGCGGGCGATCTTCTGAAACAACTTGTTGTAGTCATAGACAGACAAAGAGCCTTGCTTCAGGTTGCGGAATTCCTCACGCTTGCTTTCAACTACGCTCTGAGGAATATGATGAGCTCGGAAATCTCGACGGAAATCATCCCAAGTGATAACACGTCCACCTCTGGAGTCCTTGTACTGCTGGAACCATTCTGCAGCTTGATCTTTGAGTTGGAAGGAAGCACATGATGACATGATATGAGATGCACATGATGACATGATATGAGATGCATGACAACGACAACAACACACGGAGATAAAGACCCGAAGCCGAGAAAATAAATTAACTTAATGCCGAAAACGGCAAGAGTTGGAGTACAAATTGGGAAAGTTACATCCAGGGTGTTACAGACGACCTAGTCAAGAAGATCGGAGTATTCATGGGAGGAACAGCACCGGGAGATGAAGACGAAGATCCCACTTGCGCGGACAACTACATCATCATCGATGACACTGATTCCGATCCTAGTGATGATGACTTTGAAGACGAAGCTGGAGCAGGCATCAGGAGTCTTCCACCGATCAAAATTTCTAGATGACTACCATATATTACTAGTATTCCCCCATGTATTTAGTAGTAGTTGAGCACTTGTGCGATAGTTCTAGATCGTTTGTATGCCCTTGCTTGCTTGATTGAGTGAATTGAGTGTGTTTGTCTCATGTGCATATGGGTAGTGTTTTCTCATTAGACCTCTTTTCTATTCTAATCTCTTCCATCTAAACCCCTCAGATGCCTCCGAGACGTGACACCGGTTTTGCCTTCCCACCGGAGCTCACCCAGTTGATCCAACAGCAGAATGCGTTGATGCAATTGCTAGTTCAGAATCAGGAAAACAACAACAACAACAACAACAACAACAACAACAACAACAACAACAACAACAACAACAACAACAACAACAACAACAACAACAACAACAACAACAACAACAACAACAACAACAACAACAACAACAACAACAACAACAACAACAACAACAACAACAACAACAACAACAACAACAACCCGCCGCCCGTGGACAACCTAGCCCGTTTTCTAAGGTTACAGCCACCGGTGTTTTCAAGTAGCACCGAGCCCATAGTTGCGGACGATTGGCTACGCCGTATTGGAAGGGAGTTGACCAGCGCAGGTTGCACAGATGCTGAGAGAGTGCGCTTTGCCGCACATCAATTGGATGGACCAGCAGCCTCATGGTGGGAGAATTACACGGCCACTTTTCCTATAGCCAATGTCACTTAGGACCAGTTTCAGCAAGCTTTCCGCACAGCCCATGTCTCCACTAGAGCTATGCAAATGAAGAAGCGGGAGTTCCGCAACTTACGCAAGGGGAACTGTACTGTGGCTCAGTATGTGGATGAGTTTAGCAAGTTATCTCGCTACGCCCCTGATGATGTGGCCACAGATGCAGCGAAGCAGGAGAAGTTTATGGAAGGGCTGAATGATGAGATGAGTATGCAGTTGATGGTAGCAACCTTCAACAACTAGCATGAGTTGGTAGATAAGGCTCTTATGATTGAAGGGAAGCAGCAGCAGATTGAGAGCCGCAAGAGAAAGTATGGACAAGGGAAGTATAACTTAGGAGCTCAGCAGAAGCCTCGCCTAACCCCGAACTCGGGAGGACTTGTTCATAACCATGGAGGTCACAACCACACTGGAGGAGGATCGCATAACCACAATGGATCTAAGAATGAGAATGGGAACGGAACGAACAATAATCATAACCGCCCCAACCCAGCCACACCCGCCAAAAGGGACTTAAGTCATGTTACTTGTTTCAAGTGTGGGAAGACTGGACACTACGCCACGGAGTGCCCTGAAGGAAAGAATGGAAATGGAAATGGGAGCGCTGGGAAGAAGCCAAATCCATTCAACAAAGGACAAGTGAACCACGTTAACGTGGAGGAGGTTGAAGAGCAGCCGGACGCGGTAATAGGTAAGTTTTTGGTTAAGTCATTTACCGCTCTTGTTCTTTTCGATACTGGTGCATCGCATTCATACATATCAAGGGGATTCGTGGATAAGTTTAAACTACCAACCCAAACCCTTAGGACCCCTCTTTTAGTGAGTTCACCCGGAGCAGAGTATATGGCCAGCCGATGGTGTGACCAGATACCCTTAACCATTGGTACACATGTTTTTCCGTCCGAGCTAATTATCTTGGAGTCACAAGGACTGGATGTGATATTGGGTATGGACTGGATGCCAAAGTTTGGAGGAAGCATTGACTGTGCTAGTAAGTCGATTTATCTCACCACCCCGGAAGGAAAAAGGATTAAGTATGTATCTAGGCATGTGCCTAGGAGGAGTCAAGTGAATGCCCTTACGGGAGTTGTTCAGGAGGAAGTGCTTGTAGTGCAGGATTACCCAGATGTTTTTCCAGAGGAGTTACCAGGCATGCCACCGGGTAGAGAAATTGAGTTTTTGATAGAGCTGTTGCCAGGTACAGGACCAATATCCAAGAGACCCTATCAGATGCCCGCAAATGATCTGGAAGAAATTAAGAAACAGATCAAGGAGTTATTGGAGAAAGGATACATCCGAAGAAGTTCATCACCTTGGGGAGCCCCAGTACTTTTGGTTGAGAAGAAGGATAAATCCCTGAGGATGGTTGTTGATTATTGAGCATTAAATGAAGTGACGATTAAGAACAAGTACCCACTACCGATGATCAATGATCTGTTTGATCAGTTGCAAGGAGCTAAAGTGTTTTTGAAGATCGATTTACGTTCGGGGTATCATCAGTTGAAGATACGAGAGAAGGATATACCGAAGACAGCGTTCACAACACGATATGGATTATACGAGTACACGGTCATGTCATTTGGACTGACTAACGCCCCTGCCTATTTCATGAGCATGATGAACAAGGTGTTCATGGAGTATTTGGACAAGTTTGTTGTGGTGTTTATTGACGATAGTATGGTATACTCGAAGAACGAGGAGGAGCACAGGGAGCATTTGTGCTTAGTTCTCGAGAAACTCAGGGAACACCAGTTGTATGCTAAGTTTAGCAAATGCGAATTTTGGTTGAAGGAAGTCGGGTTCCTTGGACATGTTATATCGGGAGAAGGTATAGCAGTAGACCCCAGCAAAATTCAGTCAGTCACTGAATGGTTGGCACCCACTTCAGTTAGCGAGATCCGCAGTTTTCTTGGACTCGCAGGATACTACCGGAGATTCATCGAGAATTTTTCCAAGATTGCAAAGCCAATGACTAAACTGTTGAAGAAGGATACTAAGTTTAAACGGACAGAAGATTGCGAGGCAAGTTTCCAAGAGTTGAAGAAACGTTTGACTACAGCACCAGTGCTAACACTGCCAGATATACATAAGGAGTTCCAAGTGTACTGCGATGCCCCACGCTTAGGACTTGGATGTGTTCTTATGCAGGATGGGAGAGTTGTTCCGTATGCCTCACGACAACTAAAACCTCATGAGTTGAACTATGCCACGCATGATTTGGAGTTAGCAGCTATAGTGCATGCATTGAAGACCTGGAGACATTACCTTATTGGAAACCGTTGTGATGTGTACACGGACCATAAGAGTTTGAAGTACATTTTCACCCAGAAGGAACTGAACCTTAGACAGAGGAGATGGTTGGAGCTTATAAAGGATTATGACATGAAGCTACACTATCATCCAGGAAAGGCCAATGTCGTAGCAGACGCATTGAGCCGGAAGAGTTATGCTAATATCCTTGAAAGTAAGGGATTGTCGAAGGAGTTAGCAGAGAATATCATGGAACTTCGATTGGAGATTGTTCCTAGAGGATCTGTTGCAACAATGGAGGTCCAGTCAACATTGTTGGACAAGATTCGGGAAGCTCAGAAGGAGGACAAGGAGATTGCCAAGATAAGGGAGAAGATGAGCAAAGGAAAGGCCAAAGGTTTTCATGAAGATGAGCACAATACCCTATGGTTTGAGGACCGAATCTATGTGCCCAATAACCAGGAGATCAGGAAGTTAATACTTCAAGAGGTCCATCACTCACCATACTCGATACATCCCGGAAACACCAAGATGTATTTGGATTTGAAGGAACGTTTCTGGTGGACCGGTATGAAGAAGGATATTGCCGAGTATGTAGCTGTATGTGATGTATGTCAGCGCGTGAAGGCAGAGCATCAGAAGCCAGCAGGACTATTACAGCCTATGCCGATACCCGAATGGAAGTGGGATAAACTGGGCATGGACTTTATCACCGGATTTCCCAGGACTAAAGCAGGATATGATTCCATATGGGTAGTAGTTGATCGCTTGACCAAAGTAGCTCACTTCATCCCAGTGAAAACCACCTATACAAGTGCAAAGTTGGCCAAGATATATATGTCCAGGATCGTATGTCTGCATGGAGTTCCGAGGACCATCGTATCAGATCGAGGAACACAGTTTACCTCAAAGTTTTGGCACCAGTTGCACCAGACTTTGGGAACGAGATTGGAGTTTAGTACAACATTTCACCCGCAGATGGATGGACAAACAGAGAGAGTCAACCAAATTTTGGAGGACATGTTGAGAGCCTGTGCGCTAGATTATGGATCTAGTTGGGATGAAAAGTTGCCATACACAGAGTTTTCATACAACAATAGCTATCAAGCCAGTTTGAAGATGGCACCGTTCGAAGCCCTGTATGGACAAAGGTGCAGAACACCGTTGATGTGGGACGAGGTAGGAGACCGATAGTTGTTTGGACCAGACTTGATCAAGGAGTCCGAGGAGAAGGTTAAATTGATTCGTGATAGACTGAACATTGCTCAGTCTAGGCAGAAGAGTTATGCAGACTCAAAACACAAGGAGGTAACCTATGAAATTGGAGACCGAGCATATCTGCGAGTATCACCCTTGCGAGGAGTGAAACGTTTTGGAGTTAAGAGAAAGTTAGCCCCGAGATTTGTAGGACCGTATCGTATTTTGGAATGGATGGGAGAAGTTGCCTACAAGTTGGAGTTACCCAAGGGATTGTCAGGAGTTCTTGACGTGTTTCACGTTTCACAGCTGTAGAAGTGTCATGCTGAGATGGCAGATATACCGCTAAGAGATACAGTACCCCTGGAGGCGATTCAGTTGGACAATGATTTGACCTATGAGGAGAAACCAGTTAAGATTCTTGAGTTTGCCAGCAGAGTCACCCGCAGTAAGGTTATCAAGTTTTACAAAGTTCAGTGGAGCCACCATACCGAGGATGAAGCCACCTGGGAACGAGAGGATGATCTCCGCAAAGACCACCCGCACCTATTTTCTAGCCAGCCCGAATCTCAAGGGCGAGATTCATCTTAAGGGGGGTAGGTTTGTAACATCCCAAATTTTCTATTTGGAATGTTATACATTAGATCATCATTACATATCATGTTTTATTGCTTTTCCGTTTTGTAATCCTCGCAAATCCTAAGCAACTCAAGGACCTTCGGAGAGAGTTGGGGATTTCCTGGTTTTCATATTTGATTCTTTTATCAAATAATGAAACGAGGATTTGATTTTAATTATTTCTCTCCGAAAAATATTTCACATTAAAAAATTAAAGAGAGGAGATAATATGACTTCTCCAAAAATAAATGAAATATTGGAGGAAAAATATTAAAATCATTAAATTGTTTTTTTGTTTTGTTGTTTTTATTCGGATTTATTTGCATTAGAAAAATTGCATCTTTACAAAAATGCATTTTAGGGCCAAGAAAATGTTCATCTTGTTCTAAATATTTTATTTAGACGGAGAAAATTTGTTTTGGCATTTTTAGATTTTTATTTATTTTTCTAGGATTTTTTTCTATCGGCGGAATTATTTTAAAAAAAGAGTTCCCGCGCCCGACTGGGCCTAAGGCCCAGCCGAGCCAGGCCGGCCCAGCCTCCGCCGCCGCCGCCGCCACCACTCAGACCGGAGTCCGAGTTGGACTCCGCGCCGCCCCGCCTTGGCCCCTACTCCAAGCCGCCGCCGCCCTTGCCCTTATATACCGCCGCCCCGCCACCCCAACACCCTAAACAACACCTGAATGACTTAATATCTGCACCAAAGACTTAATATCTGCAACAAAGTATTTAGTAGCAAAGTAATATGATAGTAGTGGTAACAGTGGCAAAGGTAACAATAGCGGTTTCGTAGTGATTGTAATAGTGGCAATGGAGAAGTAATTAAGCAAAGATCAATATGTGAAAAGCTCGTAGGCAATGGATCAGTGATGGATAATTATGTCGGGTGTGATGCCTCATGCAACAGTTATAACATAGGGTGACACAGAACTAGCTCCAATTCATCAATGTAATGTAGGCATGTATTCTGAATATAGTCATACGTGCTTATGGAAAAGAACTTGCATGACATCTTTTGTCCTACCCTCCCGAGGCAGCGGGGTCCTATTGGAAACTAAGGATATTAAGGCCTCCTTTTAATAGAGTACCGGACCAAAGCATTAACACTTAGTGAATACATGAACTCCTCAAACTACGGTCATCACCGGTAAGTATCCCGATTATTTTCACTTCGGGGTTAATGGATCATATCACATAATAGGTGACTATAGACTTGCAAGATAGGATCAAGAACTCACATATATTCATGAAAACATAATAGGTTCAGATCTGAAATCATGGCACTCGGGCCCTAGTGACAAGCATTAAGCATAGCAAAGTCATAGCAACATCAATCTCAGAACATAATGGATACTAGGGATCAAACCCTAACAAAACTAACTCGATTACATGATAAATCTTATCCAACCCATCACCATCCAGCAAGCCTACGATGGAATTACTCACGCACGGCGGTGAGCATCATGAAATTGGTGATGTACGAAGCTTGATGATGACGATGGCGACAGATTCCCCTCTCCGGAGTCCCAAACGGACTCCAGATCAGCCCTCCCGAAAGAGATTAGGGCTTGGCGGCGGCTCCGTATTGTAAAACACGATGAATCCTTCTCTCTAATTTTTTTCTCCTCGAACATGAATATATAGAGTTGGAGTTGAGGTCGGTGGAGCACCAAGGGGCACATGAGGCAGGGGGGCGCGTCCAGGGGGGGGGGGTAGGCGCGCCCCCACCCTCGTGGATAGGGTGTAACACCCATGATGCGGCTATATTTCCCACGTGTCGGAGCACGACTTAGAGGCATAACCGCATAGTAGGCAGGTGGCAAGAGGGGTAATCTTTACACATCCCATGTACTGAATAAGAAAGGGATAAAGAGTTGGCTTACAATCGCCACTTCACACAATACTTAAATATAGCATTACATCATCCAGATACAATCAAGGTCCGACTACGGAACCAAATAAAGAAAGACAACCCCTAATGCATAGATCCCTGATCGCCCCGACTGGGCTCCACTACTGATCAACTGGAAACGAAACAACACAACGAACACGATCTTCATCGAGCTCCTCCTTGAGCTCGGTTGCATCACCTGCGCGGTTATCATCTACACCTGCAACTGTTTGAAGTAATCTGTGAGTCACGGGGACTCAGCAATCTCACACCCGCGAGATCAAGACTATTTAAGCTTATGGGTAGGAAAGGGTAGTGAGGTGGAGCTACAGCAAGCACTAGCATATATGGTGGCTAACATACGCAAATAAGAGCGAGAAGAGAAGCAATGCACGGTTGTGAGCTAGAAGTGATCATGTAGCGACTCGACCTCAGATGGTCAAGTCTCTGTGCTTCAGTGTCATCCCTGGATCGGTAATGCTGACACACATAGTACTCGAGGATTTATAACAAAGTAGCAATCACACACTTATTACATTGAAAAGTCTAAGAGAGAACTTATTACAATAATATGGCTTAAGGCCATCTAATGCGATAACAGCGGAAGGCTTGGAAGATAAAGTGAGTCCATCAACTCTAACGGCATAGCTGAGCTGCACGGCAACGACCTAACGAACCTTACTCCTCGTCTGAAAAGTCTGCAACATAATACGTTGCAGCCCGAAAACGGGTCAGCACATGGAATATGCTGGCAATATAACACAATAGAGCAGAAACAGAATAATGCTATCACTACATGCATATATGGCTGGTGGAAAGTTGTATGGTTATAGTTTTTGCGAAAAGCCAATTTTCCCTACAACAAAGGAATAGATTTTAATTTAACTATCATGGTGGTTGAAACATCATTGAGAAGGTACCCCCAACTCAATCCCAATTAAAGTGATTAACAACCCAACAGTATTAATTAAACATGGTGAGATACATGTGATAACCCAAGTACTAGATACTCAAGAATTGTCCATAACCGGGGACACGGCTAACCATGATTAGATTGTACACTCTTCAGAGGTTTGCGCACTTTTCTCCACAAGACTCGATCGCCTCCGTTGGATTTCTCGCACTACATGGTGTTTGAGAAACGGATGACCGAGACACAGTCTTCCAGAAACGTTAACTCTCTACTCCGGGTAGACCATACCAAACCTACCAAACCCACTACCTGCTGATCTACCTCTTCAAGAGCTTCACGTAACTTACTCAACTATGCTAGAGCCCATAATAGCTTGTGGCTGCACACGGAAGTTTCTAGCATGAATCATCTCAGTTCCCTTTGAGCCTGGGTGTCGGTCCATAGGAAGATCACACGGGTACCCCGGGATTTCCAAAAAAATACAGACAACACTGGGTTCCCCAGGTGCCTCAATCCACCCAGTTGTTTGATTAAGTTTCCACCTTAAGTTGAACCATTAATTAACAATCTCACATCTGTCATGAATTTCACTCAAGCCCAAACCACGTCTACGAGCATAGCATAGCAATATAAGCAATACGTAGAAGTAACTCCCAAGGGTTTGAATATAACAGGGCAATAGGTTCTACCTCAGCAACTACTTCCCAACCCACAAGTTATCGACATCCTAATCATGCAATGTTTGAGGATTGGAACTAATGCGTAAAAACTGGGTAATAATGGGATATGATCAAAGTGTTACTTGCCTTGCTGATGATCCGCGAATCCTAGAGACTCGTAGTAACACGCTTCGCACTCCGGGAATTCTATCCAAGCAAACAATAACATACATAAGTAACAAGCAACGATGCACAAGCAAAACTCAAATAAGAGAGGTTGACCAGAAAGTTCAACTTAAGAACTCCAGTACACAAAAAGAATCAAAACAAACAAAGCAACGAAAGTCAAACGGCGAAAGAAAACCACTTCGTTTACTAATCTAAACTTAGGTCAAATTTTACAGTAGCAAAAACTTGGTTGAGTTGATTAACCAGAAAGAGGGTTTCGAGACGAAACTCCAGGCGCTTGAATCGCCTCATTCCGATAAACGAGCGAAAAGATAAACAGAAATTATGATCGGATCAGAAATCACGATCAGAAAAATCGCGGAATAAATCTGAGAAAAAGAAAAATGACGAACAGGTTAGCGAACGAATGTTCATTATCTGGATCTAAACGAAGAACGCGTTCGTTAAAATGAACAAACAAGCGAACGCTCGCTAAATAAATAAACTAGAGAAAAACCGATCTATTTAAAAAAACGAAAACTAAGATTTTGAAAAAATAAAACCGGACGGTTTTTAAGAAAAACCGGCGGTTGGATCCGGCGGCTACCTCCGACGAGGGCTTGGGCGGCGGGGCGGTGGGGTGCTGGGGCGGCGCGGGCGGCGGCGGCGCGCTGCAGCGGCGGCAGCGGGAGGCGCGGCGCGGCTCGGGGCGGGGTGCGGGAGGCGGCGATGGTGGCGGTGGGGGGCTCGGGCGGCGCGTATATAAAGGGGGCGGGGTGGGGTGGCTTGGAGGAGGGGGCAAGGCGGCGGCGACGGAGTCCGGCTCGGACTCTTCGTCCGAGTCGGCGGCGGCGGCGGCGGCTGGGCCCTAGGCCCAGTCGGGCGCGGGATTTTTTTTTATATATAATACCGCCGAGAGAAGAAAAATCCTAGAAAAATAAATAAAAATATAAAAATGCCAAAACGAATTTTCACCGTCTAAATAAAATATGTAGGATGAGTTGAACATTTACTTGGCCCTAAAATGCAATTTTGAAAACGTGCAATTTTTCTAATGCAAATAAAATCAGAATAAAACCAAATAAAATCCAATAAATGATTTTAATATTTTTCCTCCAATATTTCAATTATTTTGGAGAAGTCATATTATCTCCACTCATTTGATTTAATATGAAATATTTTTCGGAGAGAAAAATTATTACAATCAAAATCCTCGTTTCATTATTTGATAAAAATCAAATATGAAAACCGGAAAATCCCCAACTCTCTCAGTGGGTCCTTGAGTTGCTTAGGATTTCAAGGATTGCGGAACAGAAATGCAATAAATCATGATATGCATGGATGATCTATGTATAACATTCCAAATTGAAATTTGGGATGTTACAGATCAAGAAGTGATCCTGAAACTACTTACGTTCAAGCATAACACAAGAACCATGTTCACTTCCCGGAGTCCGCCGGAAAGAGACCATCACGGCTACACACACGGTTGATGCCTTTTAATTAAGTTAAGTCACAAGTTTTCTACAACCGGATATTAACAAATTCCCATCTGCCCATAACCGCGGGCACGGCTTTCGAAAGTTCAAAACCCTGCAGGGGTGTCCCAACTTAGCCCATCACAAGCTCTCACAGTCAACGAAGGATATTACTTCTCCCAGGAAGACCCGATCAGACTCGGAATCCCGGTTACAAGACATTTCGACAATGGTAAACAAGACCAGCAAAGCCGCCCGAATGTGCCGACAAATCCCGATAGGAGCTGCACATATCTTGTTCTCAAGGCACACCGGATGAGCAAGACGTCGGGTTGGCATAGACCCTGGTTGCACAGGGGGCACCGGGCATCGCTCAGGTCGGACCAACACTTAGAGAAGCACTGGCCCGGGGGGGTTAAAAAGAAAGATGACCCCCGGGCTCGCCAAAACCCAAGGGAAGGTGATAGGTTGTTAGTGCAAATGTAAAACCAAGGTTGGGCCTTGCTGGAGGAGTTCTATTCAAGGTGAACTGTCAAGGGTTCCTATTATAACCCAAGCGCGTAAGGAACGCAAAATCATGGAACATAACACCGGTATGACAGAAACTAGGGCGGCAAGAGTGGAACAAAACACCAGGCATAAGGCCGAGCCTTCCAACCTTTACCAGGTATATAGGTGCATTAAAGTAAACAATATATGTAATAATGATATCCTAACAAAATCCATGTTCCAACATGGAACAAACTCCAACTTCACCTGCAACTAGCAACGCTATAAGAGGGGCTGAGCAAAGCGGTAACATAGCCAAACAACGGTTTGCTAGGTAAGGTGGGTTAGAGGCTTGACATGGCAATATGGGAGGCATGTTATAGCAAGTGATAGGTATCGCAGCATAGAAATAGAGCGAGCAACTAGCAAGCAAAGATAGAAGTGATTTCAAGGGTATGGTCATCTTGCCTGAGATCCCGCAAGGAAGAAGAACGAGTCCATGAAGAAGATAAACGGACGTAGTCGAACGAATCCTCACAACTCCGGAACGAAACCAAAGCTATCGAGAGAAGCAACCCGGAAAGAAGCAAGCAACATAATAAACAACCATCACATAAACATGGCATGATGCACATCAAGTATGATGCATGTCCGGTTTAATGTGGCATGGCATGGCAAAGTGCACAACCAACACTACAAGTTAAGTGGAGCTCAATATGCAACGAGTTGCATATCGATGGAACACCACATCAATTATTTAGTTCTCTCCCGTTTAGGTACCCAACAATATTAAAGATTGTTAAACATGGCAAGAGATGAAGCAAAAGTAAACTACACAAACCAAGCAAATTAAATGGGGCCGGAAACATCAAACAACAATTCCGGTAAATCCCAATGTGCATTAGCAATTTAATGCAACAACAATTTAAAACATTTTAGAAGTTATTAACATGATGCGGATGACATGTTCAAGTTTATGCATTTTTTATGAAAATGTTGACAAGCATAATATGAAGAATTTGTCATCGTGGCGGAAACGAAAAGGGGTGCCACGACAACGAATCCAAAAATGATGCGACGGCAACATGTCGGTTCCGGTAGCTCATGGAGATACCGGTGCAAAGGAGAAGTGTGCAGATGCGTGCAAAATATGGTGCGGCGCTCCCGGATACCGGGTGTCCCATGAGTCGATGGCATGGAAGCGAGAGACACTACGAACACGATGCAGACAAAGGGGTGCATCTCATACAACACATGCAATCGTTTTCGGACGGTCGTCTCGGGGTTATACCTCCAAAGCGTGCAAACAGGACGGTTCTCGTTTGGTGCAAAGTAGAGGAAGTAGATGTTCACGGGTCGTTGTGGGACGTAGTCGTTCTCGTGGCGACGGTAGTCGTTCATGTTCTTAGTCTCACAAGTTTCTGTAGATGTTCGGGGGCACGGCGAGAAACTTGACATCCACGGAGTCTTCAAGGGTCGACGGTAGTGGTACTTGGCGAAAATGCTTGTCGACGGTAGTTGTTCTCGTATCGTCGTGGTACTTGGAAATTTCGGAAACGGCGGAAGACGAACTTGACAGTCCTCGTTGATCTAGTACTTGGCATTATTCCCTATTTGGTGGTCATTTTAGGCATCGGGCGTCGAGGTACTTGGCGGATCCGTGGTGCTCGTGGTCTTGGTCACGCCGAAAGGCACTTGGCGAAACCATTCAGGGAGGAAGCATCGGAGTGCTGCTAGCAATTGGTGGAACTCCACGGTCACACCACATGGGTGTACAGAGGCAAAGCTTGTGGCGATGCGCCTATGCGGTTGCCAAAGGGAACGATGCCGGGTCGAGGCAGAAGACAGGCGACGCGGCTGTGGGAACCGGGAGGCATGGCTCCAACGGGCAGGGCCGGAGACGATGCAACTGTCAAGGAGGAGTTTGGCGGAGCAGCACCAAGGCAGCAGTGAAGCTCTAACCTCAGGTCCATGGCGGCAGATACAGGCGATGGTGGTTCGAGGGGAGGCGGGCGAGCGGGAGGCTCGCAGGGCCTTGGGTGCTTGAGGAGAGGCCGAGGGCGGCTGGAACCGACCAGAGGCGACGCCCTACGGCGCGGGGACGAGGTGGCGTTGGGGGCGCTGCTGCAGACATGGATGGATAGGAGATGGGAAGATCTGGCCGGCTGGCGCTCCAGCGGGAGAGGCGGTGGCACGAGGCAGGAGGCGGCTTGGTATGTGGCTACTCGGATGCTCGGCGTGGGCGGAGCCGGCGTGAGGAAGAGGAGCCTGGCATGGCTCCCGCTTGAGGTGGCATTCCTAGAGGAGCTCGGCGGCGGTGGTTGCAGGCCGGCGCGGCAGAGGAATGGGAGGCCCGTGTGAAGGGAGAGCGACGGGGAGGCATGGGCGAGGAGATCCATGGATCGGGACGAGGTGCAGCGCTGCTCTCTCCCTGCCTCTCTCTGATGGCGCACGCACAGGAGAAAGGGATCGATGGGGGAGATGGGGATCGGGCAAGCGGCGGCGCTGAATGGGCATCAAGGGAGAGAGCGAGTGGAGGGGTCGGGGCTAGGTTAGGTGCGGTTGGGCCTTGGCCTCGGCTGCTGGGCTGAACAGGAGCCCCGGGTGGGCTACGGGGATGGATGCCTAGCTGGGTTTCCCCCTTCGTTTTCTATTTCTCACAAGAAGAAAGAAAGAAAAAAAACACAGGAGATAAAAGAAATGACTAGAGGAGTAGCAAAGGACTTTGGTAGGGAGAAAAATATTTCCGGACTCACAAAAATGTGAAGGATGATAACAAAATGGTTCGAGCATTCTTCGCGGAATAAAGATTCACACAAGGTTGAATTTCAAAACCCATTCCAACGAACTACAAATGGGTTGAAATTATAGGAGATGACCCTACACACTAGATGTGATTTATGGGCAGATCTGGAACATTTATGAATAAGTAAAATTGCAACTCAATTTTACTAAAAAGGCTCCAAAGGAAGAAAAGAAGTGGAGTTGGATAAAAAGGAAATTGAAGAATGGTGCAAATGTGTTATGGGTGAATCCAAGCCAATGGAATGGTTTAATATAGCTCCCTAAATATTAGGAGGATATGTTATAAAGAGAATCACCATGTGAATTCCCTCGGCTTAAATGGACCGAAGATCCATACGATTTATTTAGTTGAGTTGCAAAAGAATTAATGATATGATACATGATGACAAGATGCAATGCAAAATATGCAATGAAGAATGCAACGAACCAAACAAATCACATGACGAAACCCGGAATTCATGGAAGGCACCTGAAGCTCCGGTCTTGGGGCGTCACAACACTCCACCACTACGATTGGATCTTGTCCCGAGATATAGGATGGCACCGGAGGGAAAAGAAAGAGGAAGAGAAGAGGTAAATCTAAGTTGCTTCTTTAACAATTGAGTGAAACCAAAGAACCTTGCGAGGTTGAACAAATAGAAAGAAAGAATACCATGAAGATGAACAAAGTTGAAAACACTCCGTTAGAAAAGAGGAACAAGGGACCTTACTAGAGCCTTGTAGGTTGAAAGACATAAGAAAAAGGTTGCAATGGACAAGAAGTACAAGCAAGCACTTCGGTTGAAATGCGATGTACAAGGAACGATAAGGATCAAATATGACAACACTTCAGTTGGAAATGGAAGGCAATAATAAGGACTTGGCAAAATGAAAGCACTTGGATGAGACTCCGGTTAGAAGAGGAATGATAGCCACAACACTCCGGTTAAAACAAGATAGAGACGGAATAAGAATGATATAATTTGGACAGCACTTCGATTATAAATGTAAGGAATTAGAATCATGAACTTGACAAGATGAGAAGATACTTGATGAAATCAACAACACACTAACTCCAGAACTATTGAAAGAATGGCACAAGGGGTAAGAAAGATTTCAGACAACACTCCGGTTGAAAAGGAATGCAAAACTTGATAAGACGAGCGAACTTGAATAGAGGGCACGACACTCTGGTTGAATGGATAAGCACGAAAAGAACACGATCCTCGCAATTCGAGATCATGATTGAAAAGAGCAACATCACTATGCCTCCGGGAGAAATGAAAGAATGGAATGGAATGAATGGAGGGAAACAAGATCTTGAGAGAGCACGCTTACAACAAATGCTAGAACGGAGTTGTTGGATTATCAACAACGAAAGCATAAGTTTGATGTGGGCTAATGGAAGACATCTCAAAATTATGAGGTGACCACCTGCCACTCATGGGAAAAAGATTTGATTGAGAGCTAGAAAAGATAGAAAGCTTCTCCCACCGAGGTGATAAGAAAAACTTGGATCATAGGTAATCATCACAAAGAGCAACATTCCCAATGGAAGGCTTTAGGTGAAATCTATACCAAGATACCCTCCAACGAAGAAATTGATGGTTTGCAAAGGATGTCATGAACGAATTGAAAATGATGGGTTTAAAATATGTCATTCGGCCAACTTGTGAATCATGAAACATGAAGGGGGCCGTCAAAATGACATAACACCACCTCAAAAGATAAGATAGAAAGAATTTCACTTCGGAATGCAAGATGAAGAAGCTTGAACTCCTGAAAACAAGACATGTGTTTAACACCATGTTTATTTTTGAGTATAGCTTGGTGGAACTTAACTTCGCAAGAAATCCTGAAGATCAATTGAGGAATGAAAAGAATCCTTGACAAACCACCATGTAACCTCCATGAAGAAAAACTCCGGATAGGAAATGATAACATAAAAGAATTGAAAGGTTTTAAGCGAACAAGATTGAAGTCTTGCAATGGTCAGATGGAGCTTCGCGATGATAAAAATGAGAAAACTTGGAACTCCGGAAAAGAAAGATGAGCAGTTGAAACCAAGAATTTGATGAGCCCCCGGAATAAGGAATTGAATCACTTGGATGAAACAAGAATAAGAATTACATTATGTTTATCCTTCATCAATTAAATTGATGACAAGCAATGGATTGCATACAACTTATTCTCGTAGAAAGGATTAAGATAGATATAGCGCAAACTTGAGAAGGTCTTCAACGATCCACCGGTAGGATTTGAAAGAACGAAGGAATTGATATGATAACGTAAGAAGAGGAATCTTGAACAAACCACCGTAAGAATTAAAAATGAAAGTAACAGAGGCACAAATCACCCGGAAGAATTTGGAAAATGAATGAAGATACTTGAAGTAATTTAGATACATGCGAACGAATAGATCATGAGCTGATTAGAGAATATTTGAATGATGCACCGGTAAGATTTGGAGAATGAGAGCTGAAAGCTGAGAATGAACAAACCCGAAATGATGACCTTTGGAGAATCTAATTGAAAAGACTCCTGAATTGCTCCAGATGGGTAAAAAGAATTCTCACAATCGAAAATAATTATGAGAGGATGGCATAAGGCTAGCACCATGAATCTTTAAGACAATGGAGCAAGATTAAAGAGAAACTCTTCTTCGGTCTTCAAATGTTGAGAATGATGACGAGAACTACCACTGAGAATTTTTGAGGCACTCCGGAATAAAGAAGAATATAAAGGTTGAATCAACAATGAAATGGATTTGAAAGATCTTGGAGAAAGACATTTGACTGGTGACAATTCATTCTTACGTCAAACTTTGAAATGAATTTTAGAATAGCTCCGAGAAAATTAGAAGAGTCAGGTAAGATCCAGGGAAAAGACCTGTGGGTTAGGGCCCAATCAAGAGAAATACTATTCAAATGGTTTTGAAGAGAGATTGCACTGGTTGATTTAAATGGCTAGAATGAGATAACAACCTCAGAATAACTTGAACGTATTACGAATGGAAATGTAAATCTTCTGAGATATCTTCAGCACTCCGGAACAATTGACTAGCGAGAAGTGAATGATTAAGAGGTGCCCGGCATGGGAAAGCATTTGGAACGAGGAAAAAGGATATGATCAACAAAGCTTGAATTGAATTGTAACATCCCAAATTTTCAATTTGGAATGTTATACATTACATCATCATTGCATATCATGTTTTATTGCTTTTCCGTTTCGTAATCCTCGAAAATCCTAAGCAACTCAAGGACCTTTGGAGAGAGTTGGGGATTTCCCGGTTTTCATATTTGATTCTTTTATCAAATAATGAAACGAGGATTTCATTTTAATTATTTCTCTCCGAAAAATATTTCACATTAAAAAAGTTAAAGAAAGTAGATAATATGACTTCTCCAAAATAAATGAAATATTGGAGGAAAAATATTAAAATCATTAAATTGTTTTTTGTTTTTTTGTTTTTATTCGGATTTATTTGCATTAGAAAAATTACATGTTTTCAAAACTGCATTTTAGGGCCAAGAAAATGTTCATCTTGTTCTAAATATTTTATTTAGACGGAGAAAATTTGCTTTGGCATTTTTAGATTTTTATTTATTTTTCTAGGATTTTGTTCTGTCGGCGGAATTATTATTATTTCAACAAAAATAGTTCCCGCGCCCGACTGGGCCTAAGGCCCAGCCGAGCCAGGCCGGCCCAGCCGCCGACGCCGCCTCCTGCGCACGCGCACCGCCGCCGCCGCTGCCACTCGGACCGGAGCTTGAGTTGGACCCCGCGCCGCCCCGCCTTGGCCCCTACTCCAAGCCGCCGCCACCCCCGCCCTTATAAACCGCCACCCCAACACCCCACCGCCACCGCCGCAGCCGCAGCCGAGCACCGCCGCCGCCCCCGCGAGCCGCCGCCCCGTCGCCCGCATCTCGCCTCGCTGGACCTCTCGCCGGAGGTAGCCGCCGGACTCCGCCGCTGGTTTTTTTTTATAAAAACTGTCCGGTTTTTTAGAAACCCTAGATCCGTTTTTGGTTTCGCCGGGTTTTTCCGGTTCTTCTAGTTAACGGACGTTCGTCCGAACGTTGTTTTAACGAACGGTTCTTCGCCCGTTAGATACAGCTAATGAACGCTCGTACGTTAGTTTGTTCGTTAGTTTTCTTTGATTGGATTTATTCCGCGATTTTCTCTGATCGCGATTTCTGATCCGATCTTAGTTTCTGTTTTTCTTTTCGCTTGTTAGTATGAATCAGGCCATTCAAGCGCCTGGAGTTTCATCTCGAAACCCTCTTTCCGTTTAACCAACTCAAACAAGATTTTTCTACTCTAAATTTTGACCTAGTTTCAGATTAGTAAATGAAACTTCTTTCTTTCGCTGTTTGAGTTTCGTTGCTCCGATTGATTTGATTCTTTTTGTGTATCGGAGTTCTTAATTTGAACTTTCTGGTCAACCTCTTTTATTTGAGTTTTGCTTGTGCATCGTTGCTTGTTACTTTTGTATGCTATTGTTTGCTTGCGATAGAATTCCTGGAGTGTGAAGCGTGTTACTACGAGTCTCTAGGATTCGCGGATCATCAGCAAAGCAAGTAACACTTTGATCATACCCCTTTATCACCCAGTTTTTATGCATTAGTTCCAATCCTCAAACATTGCATGATTAGGATGTCATTAACTTGTGGGTTGGGAAGTAGTTGATGAGGTAGAACCTATTGCCCTGCTATATTCAAACCCTTGGGAGTTACTTCTACGCTTGCTTATAATACTATGCTATGCTATGCTCATAGACGTGGTTTGGGTTTGAGTGAAATCCATGACAGATGTGAGCTTGTTAATTAATGGTTGAACTTAAGATGGCAACTTAAATTAACATCTGGATGGATTGAGGCACCTGGAGTACCCAGTGTTGCATGTATTTTTTTGGAAATCCCGGAGTACCCGTGTGATCTTCCTATGGACCGCCACCCAGGCTCAAAGGGAACTAAGATGATTCATGCTAAAAACTTCCGTGTGCAGCCACAAGCTATTATGGGCTCTAGCATAGTTGGGTAAGTTACATGAAGCTCTTGAAGAGGAAGATCAGCAGGTAGTGGGATGTAGGTTTGGTATGGTTTGTCCGGAGTAGAGAGTTAATGTTTCTGAAAGACTGTGTCTCGGTCAGCCGTTTCTCAAACACCCTGTAGTGCGAGAAAACCAACGGAGGCGATCGAGTCTTGTGGGGAAAAGTGCGCAAACCTCTGAAGAGTGTACAATCTAATCATGGTTGGTCGTGTCCCCGGTTATGGACAATTCTTGAGTATCTAGTACTTGGGTTATCACATGTATCTCATCACTCTTAATTAATATTGTTGGGTTGTTAATCACTTTAATTGGGATTGAGTTGGAGGAACCTTCTCAATGATGTTTCAACTACCATGATAGTTAAATTAAAATCTATTCCTTTGTTGTAGGGAAAAATTGGCTTTTCGCAAAAACTATAACCATAGAGCTTTCCACCAGCCATATATGCATGTAGTGATAGCATTATTTTGTTCTTGCTCTACTGTGTTATCTTGCCAGCATATTCCATGTGTTGACCCGTTTTCGGGCTGCAACGTATTATGTTGCAGACTTTTCAGACGAGGAGTAAGGTTCGTTAGGTCGTTGCCGTGCAACTTAGTTATGTCGTTGGAGTTGATGGACTCACTTTATTTTCCAAGCCTTCCGCTGTTATCGTATTAGATGGCCTTAAGCTATATTATTGTAATAAGTTCTCTCTCTTGAGACATTCGATGTAATAAGTGTGTGTTTGCTACTCTATTATAAATCCTTCGAGTACTGTGTGTGTCAGCATTACCGATCCAGGGATGACACTAAAGCACAGAGACTTGACCATCTGAGGTCGGGTCGCTACAAGATGGTATCAGAGCACACGCTGAGTGTAGGACACGACCACTAAGATAAACCCTAGGTCACACTTCTCTTCTCATTTCTGACTCCTCACCATTTTCTACTCTTTAGGATGACGGAGATGAAGAACAAGTTTGCACAACCGGATGAAGACACCCCCTTTTGGATGCCACTTGAAGGAACTCACTAGGTACTTAAACATTGGAATACCAAGCTTCACCGGGACGTACAACGCCACTTTACCTAAAGAGGAGTGCTGGATGATTCAAGTACAAGTTCCAGGAAGGACGTTCTCGCCCACTTCTAAACCCATAGAGTTTTCTTTCGAAGCACCCACCTGGAGTCTAGGCAAGAGCATGGCAGCCCACATTACCATGGGACACATTGGAGAAGTTTACAACAGGGAGCTTAAGGACACTATTTACCAAATATGTGGGCGCCGAGACAAGCAATGGGAAGTAATCAGCACCAGGAAGGATAGATCCATTACAGCTTTCATCCAGGAGTTAAACCAGCACATCCGACGCCAGGAAAACCAGATGTGCGCGGACATGATGGACCTGAAGAAGGCAAAGACTAGGGTCATCGAACTGGAGGAAGAACTCAAGTTTACACGCGATGGATATGAGGAGGAAATCAAGACACTACTGGAGAAGAATGACAACCTAGTCAAGAAGATCGGAGTATTCATGGGAGGACCAGCACCGGGAGACGAAGACGAAGATCCCACTTGCCCGGACAACTACATCATCATCGACGACACTGATTCCGATCCTAGTGATGATGACTTTGAAGACAAATCTTGAGTAGACATCATGGAGTCTTCCACCGATCAAAATTTCTAGATGACTACCATATATTACTAGTATTCCCCCATGTATTTAGTAGTAGTTGAGCACTTGTGCGATAGTTCTAGATCGTTTGTATGCCCTTGCTTGATTGATTGAGTGAATTGAGTGTGTTTGTCTCATGTGCATATGGGTAGTGTTTTCTCATTAGACCTCTTTTCTATTCTAATCTCTTCTATCTAAACCCCTCAGATGCCTCCGAGACGTGACACCGGTTTTGCCTTCCCACCGGAGCTCACCCAGTTGATCCAACAGCAGAATGCGTTGATGCAATTGCTAGTTCAGAATCAGGACAACAACAACAACAACAACCCGCCGCCCGTGGACAACCTAGCCCGTTTTCTAAGGTTACAACCGCCGGTGTTTTCAAGTAGCACCGAGCCCATAGTTGCGGACGATTGGCTACGCCGTATTGGAAGGGAGTTGACCAGCACAGGTTGCACAGATGCTGAGAGAGTGCGCTTTGCCGCACATCAATTGGATGGACCAGCAGCCTCATGGTGGGAGAATTACACGGCCACTTTTCCTATAGCCAATGTCACTTAGGACCAGTTTCAGCAAGCTTTCCGCACAGCCCATGTCTCCACTGGAGCTATGCAAATGAAGAAGCGGGAGTTCCGCAACTTACGCCAGGGGAACCGTACTGTGGCTCAGTACGTGGATGAGTTTAGCAAGTTATCTCGCTACGCCCCTGATGATGTGGCCACAGATGCAGCGAAGCAGGAGAAGTTTATGGAAGGGCTGAATGATGAGATGAGTATGCAGTTGATGGTAGCAACCTTCAACAGCTACCAGGAGTTGGTAGATAAGGCTCTTATGATTGAAGGGAAGCAGCAGCAGATTGAGAGCCGCAAGAGAAAGTATGGACAAGGGAAGTATAACTTAGGAGCTCAGCAGAAGCCTCACCTAATCCCGAACTCGGGAGGACTTGTTCATAACCATGGAGGTCACAACCACACCGGAGGAGGATCACATAACCACAATGGATCTAAGAATGGGAATGGGAACGGAACCAACAATAATCATAACCGCCCCAACCCAGCCACACCCGCCAAAAGGGACTTAAGTCATGTTACTTGTTTCAAGTGTGGGAAGACTGGACACTACGCCACAGAGTGCCCTGAAGGAAAGAATGGAAATGGAAATGGGAGCACTGGGAAGAAGCCAAATCCATTCAACAAAGGACAAGTGAACCACGTTAACGTGGAGGAGGTTGAAGAGCAGCCGGAGGCGGTAATAGGTAAGTTTTTGGTTAAGTCATTTACCGCTCTTGTTCTTTTCGATACTGGTGCATCGCATTCATACATATCAAGGGATTCGTGGATAAGTTTAAACTACCAACCCAAACCCTTAGGACCCCTCTTTTAGTGAGTTCACCCGGAGCAGAGTATATGGCCAGCCGAAGGTGTGACCAGATACCCTTAACCATTGGTACACATGTTTTTCCGTCCGACCTAATTATCTTGGAGTCACAAGGACGGTATGTGATATTGGGTATGGACTGGATGTCAAAGTTTGGAGGAAGCATTGACTGTGCTAGTAAGTCGATTTATCTCACCACCCCGGAAGGAAAAAGGATTAAGTATGTATCTAGGCATGTGCCTAGGAGGAGTTAAGTGAATGCCCTTACGGGAGTTGTTCAGGAGGAAGTGCTTGTAGTGCAAGATTACCCGGATGTTTTTCCAGAGGAGTTACCAGGCATGCCACCGGATAGAGAAATTGAGTTTTTGATAGAGTTGTTGCCAGGTACAGGACCAATATCCATGAGACCCTATCGGATGCCCACAGATGATCTGGAAGAAATTAAGAAACAGATCAAGGAGTTATTGGAGAAAGGATACATCCGAAGAAGTTCATCACTGAGGGAGTCCTGGATTAGGGGGTGTTCGGGTAGCCGGACTATACCTTCAGCCGGACTCCTGGACTATGAAGATACAAGATTGAAGACTTCGTCCCGTGTCCGGATGGGACTTTCCTTGGCGTAGAAGAAAAGCTTGGCGATGCGGATATTCAAGATCTCCTACCATTGTAACCGACTTTTTGTAACCCTAACCCTATCCGGTGTCTATATAAACCGGAGGGTTGTAGTCCGTAGGCAATCAACTCCATACACAACAATCATACCATAGGCTAGCTTCTAGGGTTTAGCCTCCTTGATCTCGTGGTAGATCTACTCTTGTACTACCCATATCATCAATATTAATCAAGGAGGAGTAGGGTATTACCTCCATCGAGAGGGCCCGAACCTGGGTAAAAAACATCGTGTCCCTTGTCTCCTGTTACCCTCCGGCTTAGACGCACAGTTCGGGACCCCCTACCCGAGATCCGCCGGTTTTGACACCGACATTGGTGCTTTCATTGAGGGTTCCTCTGTGTCATCGCCTTTAGGCCCGATGGCTCCTTTGATCATCAACAACGATACGGTCCAGGTGAGACTTTTCTCCCCGGACAGATCTTCGTCTTCGGTGGCTTCGCTCTGCGGGCCAATTTGCTCGGCCACCTGGAGCAGATCGAAAGCTACGCCCCTGGCCATCAAGTCAGGTTTGGAAGCTTAAACTACACGGCTGACATCCGCAGAGACTTGATCTTCGACGGATTCGAGCCACAGCCAAGCGCGCCGCACTGTCTCGATGGGCATGATATAGCTCTGCCGCAGAACAGCGCCTTGGAGGCCGCTCACGCATCGGTTTCGACCATTGATTCGGAGCCTACTACACCGATCGAGGATCAGCGGTTGGACGCTACCTCAGGGGCTGCGATCTCATAGGCGATCGAGCCGAACTCCAGCCCCGCACTCCGCATGGCCCGTGACTCCGAGGAGCCGGATTCCTCTCCGAACTCCGAGCCCCCTGCGCCCCTGCCGATCGAATCCGATTGGGCGCCGATCATGGAGTTCACCGCCGCGGACATCTTTCAGCACTCTCCCTTCGGCGACATCCTGAATTCTCTAAAGTCTCTCGCTTTATAAGGAGAGTCCTGGCCGGACTACGGTCAGCGAGGGTGGAATACGGACGATGAGGAAATTCAAAGCCCACCCACCACCCACTTTGTAGCCACTGTCGACGATCTAACCGACATGCTTGACTTCAGCTCCAAAGACATCGACGGCATGGATGACGATGTAGGAGATGAACAAGAACCAGCACCTGTAGGGCGCTGGAAGGCCACCTCGTCATATGACATATATATGGTGGATACTCCAAAAGATGGAGATGGCGATGGAACAGTGGGGGATGACGTCCCCAAGAAACAACCAAAGCGCCGGCGTCAGCGGCGCCGCTCTAAATCCCGCCAAAGCAAAAACGGTGATTCCGGCACGGGAGATAATACTACCCCAGATAGCGCCAAAGAACACCCACCTCAGAAAGATTCGGCACAGGAAGATGGAGAAGCCATCCCTCATGAGAGAGCGGCAGACCGAGAGGTCGAGGATGATAACTATACGCCTCCCTCCGAAGACGAGGCAAGCCTCGATGACGACGAATTCGTCATACCATCAGACCCCGCCGAACAAGAGCATTTTAAACGCAGGCTTTTAGCCACGACAAGCAGCCTCAAGAGAAAGCAGCAGCAACTTAGAGCTGCACAAGATTTGCTAGCTGACAGATGGACTGAAGTCCCTGCGGCCGAAGAGTATGAACTCGAACGCCCCTCCAAGAGTTACCTGAAGCGTAGGTCGCTACCCCGATCAGAGGAGGAAGCACCTACATCACCAGCGAATGACATGGCAGACCGGCCACCTCGCGGCTGCGACAGAGAGGCCTCTCGGCCCTCCACCCAAGCCATGCCCCAACGCCGCTCAACTAAGGCACGGGAAAATGCGCCCGACCTGCGAGACATATTGGAGGACAAGGCAAGACAAACAAGATCGATCTACGAATCGCGCAGGCGCCCTACGGCATGTGACAATGATCCTCACTCCGGATACAACAAATCCGGCCAGGCCGAACACAACAGACATAGCTCTTCCGAGCTGCGTCGTGATATAGCCTAGTACAGAGGTGCCGCACACTCGCTATGCTTCATGAATGAAGTAATGGATCATAAAATCCCAGAGGGTTTTAAACCCGTAAACATCGAATCATACGATGGCACAACAGATCCGGCGGTATGGATCGAGGATTATCTCCTTCACATCCACATGGCACGCGGCGATGATCTACACGCCATAAAATACCTCCCGCTCAAACTTAAAGGACCTACTGGAGGACAAGGCAAGACAAACAAGATCGATCTACGAATCACGCAGGCGCCCTACGGCATGTGACAATGATCCTCACTCCGGATACAACAAATCCGGCCGGGCCGAACACAACAGACATAGCTCTTCCGAGCTGCGTCGTGATATAGCCCAGTACAGAGGTGCCGCACACTCGCTATGCTTCACGAATGAAGTAATGGATCATAAAATCCTAGAGGGTTTTAAACCCGTAAACATCGAATCATACGATGGCACAACAGATCCGGCGGTATGGATCGAGGATTATCTCCTTCACATCCACATGGCACGCGCCGATGATCTACACGCCATAAAATACCTCCCGCTCAAACTTAAAGGACTGGCCTGGCATTGGCTTAACAGCTTGCCAGCAGACTCAATCGGTTCTTGGGAGGACCTGGAAGCCGCATTCCTCCACAACTTTGAGGGCACGTACGTGCGACCACCGGATGCCGACGACTTAAGCCACATAATTCAGCAGCCAGAAGAATCGGCCAGACAATTCTGGACACGGTTCCTAGCAAAGAAAAACCAGATAGTCGACTGTCCGGACGCAGAGGCCCTAGCAGCCTTCAAGCATAACATTCGCGACGAGTGGCTTGCCCGGCACCTGGGACAGGAAAAGCCAAAATCCATGGCAGCCCTCACGACACTCATGACCCGCTTTTGCGCGGGAGAAGACAGCTGGCTAGCTCGTAGTAACAACTTATCAAAGAACCCTGGTAATTCGGATACCAAGGACAAAAGTGGCAGGACACGTCGGAATAAGCAAAAACGCCGCTTAACAGCGACAGCAATGAAGACACGACAGTCAATGCCGGATTCAAAGGCTATAAATCCGGTCGGCGGAAAAAGCCATTCAAAAAGAATACTCATGACCCGTCCAGTTTGGACCGAATACTCGATCGCTTGTGCCAGATACATGGCACCCCCGAAAGGCCAGCCAATCACACTAACAGGGATTGTTGGGTGTTCAAGCAGGCAGGCAAGTTAAGGGCCGAAAACAGAGACAGGGGGCTGCACAGCGACGACGAGGAGCCCAAGCCGCCGAACAACAATGGACAGAAGGGCTTTCCCCCACAAGTGCGGACGGTGAACTTGATATACGCAACCCACATTCCCAAGCGGGAGCGGAAGTGTGCGCTACGGGACGTATACGCGATAGAGCCAGTCGCCCCAAAGTTCAACCCATGGTCCTCCTGTCCGATCACTTTTGATCGAAGGGACCATCCCACTAGCATCCGTCATGGCGGCTTCGCCGCATTGGTTCTCGACCCAATCATCGACGGATTTCATCTCACCAGAGTCCTCATGGACGGCGGCAGTAGCCTGAACCTGCTTTATCAGGATATAGTGTGGAAAATGGGCATAGATCCCTCAAGGATTAAGCCCACAAGAACGACCTTTAAAGGCGTTATACCAGGTGTAGAAGCCAACTGTACAGGCTCAGTAACACTTGACGTGGTCTTCGGATCCCCGGACAATTTTCGAAACAAAGAGTTAATCTTCGATATAGTCCCGTTTCGCAGTGGCTATCACGCCCTGCTCAGACGAACCGCATTCGCAAAGTTCAATGCAGTGCCGCACTACGCATATCTCAAGCTCAAGATGCCAGGCCCTCGAGGAGTAATTACGGTCAACGGAAACACCTAACGCTCCCTCCGTACGGAGGAGCATACGACGGCTCTCGCAGCGGAGGTACAAAGTAGCCTTCTCAGGAAATTCTCCAGTCCGGCTATTAAAAAGCCAGACACTGCCAAGCGCGCCCGGAGTAACCCACAGCAGGACCGCCTGGCACACTCTGAGCAAGCGTAGCAATGCGGCCCCAACCCCAGCTTTCGCGACATAGCGAAACCAGTACCTCGCGTACATAACTACGCCCTTGAAATACCATGGGCACAGGGGAAGGGGCACAATAACGACACGCCCAAAATACGGCTTAAAATGTACTAGGGGCTGCCGGATTCTTTTTTTAATTTTTTCTTACTTTCAGGACTCCATACTTCGGACGACCTGTTCGGCAATTCGACTGCCGCACAAATGATGCAAGATCCAGGGAGGCAGACAAGCCATGCCGCATTATGGAACTCCTAGGTGGTCTCTGTTACGAGCGGTATACCTGTTTTAAATACAATTCCGCGGCCTGCCCCTGGTCACGACATACTGAATAGTCCAATATCTTTTGCTTACCGCACTATTTGTATCGTTCGGCTTTGATAAATAGCCTCTCTATAAACAATGCATAGCTTTTTGTCTATTTTTTGCATTATCTTCTTTTCATATATATGTTTATTAAATGACATGATTGCACCCGTACACCATGGTACGGAAAACACGCCAGGGGCTTCAGTACCCCTCATAATGGTGTGAGAAGTCCGTACACTTTCACAAGTGCGGCACCCCGAACTTATAGCACTATATGCATCGGCTCCGAATCATGATTTGGGTCAATAGTTGGGTTTGCCCGGCTCCTATGTTTTGGTGCCTTACGTTCCGCTCTATCGGCTAAGGTAGCACTAGGAGAACCACTGCGATTGTGCCCCGGTTCAGCTGGGTTAAGCACCTCAGTGGAGAAAGCTAAAACTGACTGTCATGATGTGGCGAGAGACCGGTCGCTGTTCGAGAGGTTTTTTGAGTCTCTAAAGGCTTATGCCGCTTCGAGCGAGGAGCTAGATAACCCCGGCCAAGGCGTGGATAGCGCCCCGAACTCGGTCTTCCGAACTAGGGGCTTCGCCGAAATTTAAAATTATAAAGTTCTATGGCTAAGTGAGAGTGTTCAAGCACTATACTCCGATTGCCTGGTTCGTTATGCTGAGCGCATCCCTCGAAGGACCCAACTATGGGAAAAAGAGCGCTCAGGTTTATCCCGAACACCCCAGCACTAGGGGCATGGGGGCAGAAGCCGATGACTGGCCATCTCTCAATTTTTGATAAACGGCCGCACAGAAAATAATATTTTAAATTCAATAAGCATTGCTTAGCGCCTATGAATAAGTTTTCAGCGCACAGGATAAACACGAGCGAGTTCATTCAAAAATTACATCCTTGGTACATTCATCTGCCACAAGGCGGGCACCCGCAAGAACATCCTTATAGTAGTTCTCGGGCTTGCGATGCTCCTTCCTCGGCGGCGGCCCGTCCCTCACAAGCTTCTCACCGTCCAGCTTACCCCAGTGCACCTTTGCATGGGCAAGGGCCCTACGGGCTCCTTCGGCAGACGGACCGCTTGATGACTTCGAGCCTTGGACAGGCCTCCACCAGCCGCCGCACCAGCCCGAAGTAGCTCCCAGGCAGGTCCTCTCCGGGCCACAGCCAAACTATGAAGCCCTTCATGGCCTGTTCGGCCGCCTTGTGGAGCTCGATCAGCTGTTTCAGCTGGTCGCTCAAGGGCACAGGGTGTCCGGCCTCAGCATACTGAGACCAGAACACCTTCTCCGTTGAGCTGCCCTCCTTAGCTCGGTAGAATGCAGCAGCATCGGATACGCTACGGGGAAGATCTGCGAATGCCCCTGGAGAGCTCTGGATTCGGGTAAGTAACAAGTAGTTTACTTTTATATTTCTGCTTTGCATAAAGAATGCCTTACCCGCTGCTATCTTTTTCACCTCCTCCAACTCTTGGAGGGCCTTTTGGGCTTCGGCCTTGGCAGATTTAGCAGTCTCAAGGGCCGCCGCGAGCTTGGACGCTTGCGTCTTTGACTCAAGCTCTAGACTCTCATGTTTTTTCATGAGAGCCTGAAGCTCTTACTGCACCTCGCCGACCTAGGCCTCAAGTTTCTCTCGCTCGGTGCGCTCCGCGGCCGCTTTCTTTTCGACCTCGGACAGCGCCTGCTTGAGGGTCGCCACCTCAGTCGTGGCCCCTACAATAAGCAGTACAATCCTGTTATTTTTTGCAATCACGCCTCTCTATAGGCACTTTTTTCTGTAAGGTATTTCTTACCTTCTTTCTCCTCGAGCTGCCGCTTGGCAAGGCTGAGCTCTTGCTCGGTCCGCTCGAGTCCCTGTTTCAGGGCACCCACCTCCGTAGTCAGTGCGGCGGTGGCTAGCAGCGAAGCCTGCATACACATATTGACTCTTTGTTGTTAGACTCCTGCAAAATTTAATAGATCCTTTATTCGGCTTTTCTTTCCGAACGCCAAACAGAGCATCAGGGGCTACTGTCTATGCGGTAATATTGTTACATATTTTTACTTACCTCGAAGCCTGTTAGGAGGCTAGCACAAGCTTCACTCAGTCCGCTCTTGGCGGACTGAACCTTCTGGATCACCGTACTCATAATAGTATGGTGCTCCTCGTCGATGGAGGCGCCGTCAAACACCTCCAGCAGATTGTCCGGCACCTCCAGTTGGACAGAGGCCGCCGGCTCAGAAGACTTGCTCCTCTTGGAAGGAGTTTGCCTACCGCACTCCGGAACTGCTGAAGATTCCGGCGCGGTGTCCGGCATAAAGCCGGACTTGGAGCCCTGGGGGGTCTTGTCCCCTTTACTCCTGGGGTCCGGGAGGTCGCCTTGCGGCTCCTCCAGGACCACCTCCTCCTGCCCCAGAGCTCGTTGCGACGCCACTTCGGCGTCGTCCGCAGTGCGGGGGGAGACAGCGGGCGGAACTGAGTTCACGTCCGATGAATCCAGGGAGCCGCTCGACGACTCGTTGAGTTCGGCCCGGGGCGGACTGCATAATTATGTTCGACATTAGGGAAAGCTGTGCAACAAAGGAACGTCATGAGTTACTCTGATATCCGAATACTTACGATTTCGCCGGACGCTTGGCCCTATCTGGCCACTCCTCTTCGTCCTCTTCGGCGTCGGGGGAGTAGTTCGGCGGAGGGGTCTTCCTCTTCCTGGACCCTTCGACCTCCCTCGTTGGGGCGGCCTTCCTTTTCTTTCCTCTCCCCACTGGAGGGGGAGAGTTTTCTTCTTCCTCCTCCTCGTTCTCATGGGAGGGGAGTGTCTCGGACTCGTCGGATGACGGGTCCGACACCACCACGTTGCGGGCACTCTTTTGAGTCCCCATGGTCTTCTTCCTCTTGGCCTTCTTCTCCGGCACAACATTAGGCGCCGGAGCCAGCAGCTTCGCTAGTAGAGCTGGGGCTGGGTCTTCGGGCAGCGCAGCCAGATAGTTAATCGGTCCGGATATCGCCCGCCAAGCCTATCAAAGGTAAGGGAGTTTAGATCCCGCATAGAGTCAAACTATGAAAAAACTTAACATCCTGTAAAAGGTGAAAATAGCTTACCTCGCTAGCGTGACGCTGCGAGCTGTATCCGCGGTCCTCGGAAGCGGATGCGGGAGCCTCGGCACCTTTGATTAGCGCCTTCCAGACGTCTTCACACGTCGTGCCGAAGAGCCTGTTAAGGGTTTGGTGTTGTGCCGGGTCGAACTCCCACAGAGTAAAGTCCCGTTGTTGACACGGGAGGATTCGGCGAACGAGCATGACCTGGACTACATTTACAAGCCTGATTGGCTTGTTTACCAGGGACTGGATGCATGTCTTCAGTCCGGTCACCTCTTCCTCGTTACCCCACGATAGGCCCGTCTCTTTCCAGGACATGAGCCGCGTGGGGGGGTCCGGATCGGAACTCGGGGGCTGCGATCCATTTCGGATCGCGTGGCTCGGTGATGTAAAACCACCCGGCTTGCCACCCCTTTAGGGTCTCTATGAAGGAGCCCTCGAACCACAAGACGTTGGCAATCTTGCCCGCCATGGCACCTCCGCACTCCGCCTGGCTGCCGCGCACCACCTTGGGCTTGACATTGAAGGTCTTGAGCCAGAGGCCGAAATGGGAGCGGATGCGGAGGAAAGCCTCGCACACGAGATAAACACCGAGATGTTGAGGATGAAGTTCGGGGCCAGATCGTGGAAATCCAGGCCGTAGTAGAACATGAGCCCCCGGACAAATGGGTGAAGTGGAAAACCCAGTCCGTGGAGGAAGTGGGGAAGGAATACTACCCTCTCGTGGGGCCTTGGGGTGGGGAGGAGCTGCCCCTTCTCGGGAAGCCGGTGTGCGATGTCTTTGGACAAGTATCTGGCCTTCCTAAGCTTTTTGACGTCGCCCTTCGTGACGGAGGAGACCTTCCACTTGCCTCCCGCTCCGGACATCGCTGGAGAAGGTCGAGGTGGGAAGAGCGGGCTTGGGCACTGGAGCTCGAGTGCACAGGAGATGGGTAGGCAAAGGAGGAAGAAGGCATAGGTAAAAAGGGTGGATCCTTATCCCCTTATATGGGCAGATGCGGTTGTGCGTCCCCACCAGCCTAGTAAAACTAGCTTGCCTCCCAAGCGCCGTGATAAATGGCGCGGTTGTGTTACCCACGTCCGTATTGATGAGAATCCCGCCAAAAGGGCACATGATCTCTGCTTTGACAAGACGTGCCAAGGAAGCCGCCTCGCAAAACATGCTGAGGTGGAAAAGTAAAAACGATTCGAGTAAAGAACTTGGCTGTAGTGTGATGACGCACTGCGGAATACGTCAGCAGATTTGATTTGTGTTAATATTATTCTCTCTATGGCAATATGTGGAAGCTTATTTTGCAGAACCGGACAGTACTCTTGGTGTTTACAATCTTCTATGAAGGACTTGGAGGAGGAACCCACCTTGCAATGCCGAAGACAATTTGCGCGCCGGACTCGTCATTAAAGCCTGGTTCAGGGGCTACTGAGGGAGTCCTGGATTAGGGGGTGTTCGGGTAGCCGGACTATACCTTCAGCCGGACTCCTGGACTATGAAGATACAAGATTGAATACTTCGTCCCGTGTCCGGATGAGACTTTCCTTGGCATAGAAGGCAAGCTTGGCGATGCGGATATTCAAGATCTCCTACCATTGTAACCGACTTTATGTAACCCTAACCCTATCCGGTGTCTATATAAACAGGAGGGTTGTAGTCCGTAGGCAATCAACTGCATACACAACAATCATACCATAGGCTAGCTTCTAGGGTTTAGCCTCCTTGATCTCGTGGTAGATCTACTCTTGTACTACCCATATCATCAATATTAATCAAGCAGGAGTAGGGTATTACCTCCATCGAGAGGGCCCGAACCTGGGTAAAAAACATCGTGTCCCTTGTCTCCTATTACCATCTGGCCTAAACGCACAGTTCGGGACCCCCTACCCGAGATCCGCCGGTTTTGACACCGACAATCACCTTGGGGAGCCCCAGTACTTTTGGCTGAGAAGAAGGATAAATCCCTGAGGATGGTTGTTGATTATCGAGCATTAAATGAAGTGACGATTAAGAACAAGTACCCACTGCCGATGATCAACGATCCGTTTGATCAGTTGCAATGAGCTAAAGTGTTTTCGAAGATCAATTTGCGATTGGGGTATCATCAGTTGAAGATACGAGAGAAGGATATACCGAAGACAGCGTTCACAACACGATATGGATTATACAAGTACACGGTCATGTCATTTGGACTGACTAACGCCCCTGCCTATTTCATGAGCATGATGAACAAGGTGTTCATGGAGTAGTTGGACAAGTTTGTTGTGGTGTTTATTGACGATAGTATGGTATACTCGAAGAACGAGGAGGAGCACAGGGAGCATTTGCGCTTAGTTCTCGAGAAACTCAGGGAACACCAGTTGTATGCTAAGTTTAGCAAATGCGAATTTTGGTTGAAGGAAGTCGGGTTCCTTGGACATGTTATATCGGGAGAAAGTATAGCAGTAGACCCCAGCAAAATTCAGTCAGTCACTGAATGGTTGGCACCCACTTCAGTTAGCGAGATCCGTAGTTTCCTTGGACTCGCAGGATACTACCGGAGATTCATCGAGAATTTTTCCAAGATTGCAAAGCCAATGACTGAACTGTTGAAGAAGGATACTAAGTTTAAACGGACAGAAGATTGCGAGGCAAGTTTCCAAGAGTTGAAGAAACGTTTGACTACAGCGCCAGTGCTAACACTGCCAGATATACATAAGGAGTTCCAAGTGTACTGCGATGCCTCACGCTTAGGACTTGGATGTGTGCTTATGCAGGATGGGAGAGTTGTTTCGTATGCCTCACGACAACTAAAACCTCATGAGTTGAACTATGCCATGCATGATTTGGAGTTAGCAGCTATAGTGCATGCATTGAAGACCTGGAGACATTACCTTATTGGGAAACGTTGTGATGTGTACACGGACCATAAGAGTTTGAAGTACATTTTCACCCAGAAGGAACTGAAACTTAGACAAAGGAGATGGTTGGAGCTTATAAAGGATTATGACATGAAGCTACACTATCATCCAGGAAAGGCCAATGTCGTAGCAGACGCATTGAGCCGGAAGAGTTATGCTAATATCCTTGAAAGTAAGGGACTGTCGAAGGAGTTAGCAGAGAATATCATGGAACTTCGATTGGAGATTGTTCCTAGAGGATCCGTTGCAACAATGGAGGTCCAGTCAACATTGTTGGACAAGATTCGGGAAGCTCAGAAGAAGGACAAGGAGATTGCCGAGATAAGGGAGAAGATGAGCAAAGGAAAGGCCAAAGGTTTTCGTGAAGATGAGCACGATACCCTATGGTTTGAGGACCGAATCTATGTGCCCACTAACCAGGAGATCAGGAAGTTAATACTTCAAGAGGCCCATGACTCACCATACTCGATACACCCCGGAAACACCAAGATGTATTTGGATTTGAAGGAACGTTTCTGGTGGACCGGTATGAAGAAGGATATTGCCGAGTATGTAGCCGTATGTGATGTATGTCAGCGCGTGAAGGCAGAGCATCAGAAGCCAGCAGGACTATTACAGCCTATGCCGATACCCGAATGGAAGTGGGATAAACTGGGCATGGACTTTATCACCGGATTGCCCAGGACTAAAGCAGGATATGATTCCATATGGGTAGTAGTTGATCGCTTGACCAAAGTAGCTCACTTCATCCCAGTGAAAACCACCTATACAAGTGCAAAGTTGGCCAAGATATATATGTCCAAGATCGTATGTCTGCATGGAGTTCTGAGGACCATCGTATCAGATCGAGGAACACAGTTTACCTCAATGTTTTGGCACTAGTTGGACCAGACTTTGGGAACGAGATTGGAGTTTAGTACAGCATTTCACCCGCAGATGGATGGAAAAACAGAGAGAGTCAACCAAATTTTGGAGGACATGTTGAGAGCCTGTGCGCTAGATTATGGATCTAGTTGGGATGACAATTTGCCATACACAGAGTTTTCATACAACAATAGCTATCAAGCCAGTTTGAAGATGGCACCGTTTGAAGCCCTGTATGGACGAAGGTGCAGAACACCGTTGATGTGGGATGAGGTAGGAGACCGACAGTTGTTTGGACCAGACTTGATCAAGGAGTCTGAGGAGAAGGTTAAATTGATTCGTGATAGACTGAACATTGCTCAGTCCAGGCAGAAGAGTTATGCAGACTCAAAACGCAAGGAGGTAACCTATGAAATTGGAGATCGAGCATATCTGTGAGTATCACCCTTGCGAGGAGTGAAATGTTTTGGAGTTAAGGGAAAGTTAGCCCCGAGATTTGTAGGACTGTATCGTATTTTGGAACGGATGGGAGAAGTTGCCTACAAGTTGGAGTTACCCGAGGGATTGTCAGGAGTTCATGACGTGTTTCACATTTCACAGCTGTAGAAGTGTCATGCTGAGATGGCAGATATACCGCTAAGAGATACAGTACCCCTGGAGGCGATTCAGTTGGACAATGATTTGACTTATGAGGAGAAACCAGTTAAGATTCTTGAGTTTGCCAGCAGAGTCACCCGCAGTAAGGTTATCAAGTTTTGCAAAGTTCAGTGGAGCCACCATACCGAGGATGAAGCCACCTGGGAACGAGAGGATGATCTCCGCAAAGACCACCCGCACCTATTTTCTAGCCAGCCCGAATCTCGAGGGCGAGATTCATCTTAAGGGGGGGTAGGTTTGTAACATCCCAAATTTTCAATTTGGAATGTTATACATTAGATCATCATTGCATATCATGTTTTATTGCTTTTCCGTTTCGTAATCCTCGCAAATCCTAAGCAACTCAAGGACCTTCGGAGAGAGTTGGGGATTTCCCGGTTTTCATATTTGATTCTTTTATCAAATAATGAAACGAGGCTTTGATTTTAATTATTTCTCTCCGAAAAATATTTCACATTAAATATTAAAGAGAGGAGATAATATGACTTCTCCAAAATAAATGAAATATTGGAGGAAAAATATTAAAATCATTAAATTGTTTTTTTTTGTTTTGTTCTTTTTATTCGGATTTATTTGCATTAGAAAAATTGCATGTTTTCAAAAATGCATTTTAGGGCCAAGAAAATGTTCATCTTGTTCTAAATATTTTATTTAGACGGAGAAAATTTGTTTTGGCATTTTTAGATTGTTATTTATTTTTCTAGGATTTTTTTCTATCGGCAGAATTATTTAAGAAAAAAGAGTTCCCGCGCCCGACTGGGCCTAAGGCCCAGCCGAGCCAGGCCGCCCCAGCCGCCGCCACCGCCTCCTGCGCGCGCGCGCCGCCGCCACCGCCACTCGGACCGGAGTCCGAGTTGGACTCCGCGCCGCCCCGCCTTGGCCCCTACTCCAAGCCGCCGCCGCCCTCGCCCTTATATACCGCCGCCCCGCCACCCCAACACCCCACCGCCACCGCGAGTGTCACATCCCTAGTTCTGACAATGCCTAGTGCATGCATTAGAGTGTTGCTTCATGTTTAAATTTCATTTAAACCTGAAATGGGGATTGACTAAACCCTAGCACCAAATGAATTCAACTAGGGTCAAAATAAAATCTTTTTCATTAAACCCAAAATGCCCTCTAAAAATGTTCAACATTTCTGGTTTGAGGTGAAAGCATCTTCCAAAAATGATTTATATCTTTGCAGGACATATTGGGCTCTGAATTAAACCATATTGTATTTGACTTTGGGCATTTAAATACTATAAATAATTTAAATGTTCAAATAAATGTTGGAAAATTGTTAGGGGTCACTGAAATAATTCAGAAAACACCCATAACTGTTTCCAGGATTTTATAAAATGATTTGATATTTAAATCAAATCAAAAACAAATTGCAGAAAATAGAAAAGATAAAACAGAACAGAATTATAAAAGAGAGAGAGAAACATTACCTGCAGCCACCTGGGCCACTTACCTGGCCCATCTCCCCCCGGCCGGCCCAGCCCACCTCCTCCCCTTTGTCTTCTTCCTCCCCTCGCACCGAAGCAGCTCGGTGGCGAGCGCCGATGCCGCCTCGGCCACCTCCTGCCTCCCTGCTTGCCTCCGCTACTCCCTGGAGACGCCACGCGGCTCCCTCAGGCCTCTCTCAACTCCCTCCCGTGCTCATCCCCTTCTCCTGCTCTCCCTCTCGCTCCGCACCTCGGACCCGAACGGAGCCGTCGCCACCGACGCCGTTCGCCGCGGCCACCATCCCCCTCTCGCCTCCCCGACGCCTCCCAGAGCTCCGCAGTGCCTCCCTCGACCTCCTCGACGTCTCACGCGACCAGAAGGGCCCCGAGCAACCGCCATCGTCATCATCCCCAAGCTTCGGCCCCGGCGCCGTTCTCCGTCGAATTCGGCCACTCCGGCGCGCCCCCGAGCTCGCTGACCCTCCCTGCACGATCCCCGTGAGTCCCTGCTCCGTTTCCCCCTAACCCCAAGTTCGATTTCGAGCTCTAGCCGCCCCCTCTACCGGAGCCGAGACGCTCCGCCGCACGGACTCGTCGCCGGCGAAGCCCCGGTGACCAAATGGCCCCGCGCGTGCGTCCGTTGCACTCGCAACGACCCGTGGAGCAACGCTAGCGTGGCAGCTAGCTTGTTTGCAAGCCGCAGCACTAACCCCGCACCCACCCGAGCTCCGGCCGCCGCCTCGGGCTCCATTCCGGCGAACCCCGGCCACCCCCGCACCTCCCGTTGGCCCCCCTAGATGCGCACGAGCACGGGCTACGCCCCGGTGGTCTCCGCGAGTCCAGCCGCCGCCTGTAGCTCAAGTCCGGCGAGCTCCCGCCGCAGTTTTGGTCGTCGCCGGCCGAACTCCGGCGAAGTCGACGTGTCACTTAATTAGCGCTAATGACCCCACTAACTAACCCCCCCCCCTCTCACTGACTACTGGGCCCACGCCCCTAACTAACACTAGTTTAAATTCTGTTTAATATTATCTAATCACTGTGGACCCACACGTCAGAATTGACCATGATGACGTGGATGTTGACCTGACCCCACCTGTCAGCGAGCTAAACAGCCCTGGGTCACTGACCAGTGGACCCCACTGGTCAGGTTTGACCTGGAGGCGCCCTGTTGACCTGCTGACGTCATGATGATGTCAGGCTGACGCAATAAGTATTTTCTGGAATTTAAATAATCTTAAATGATTTAATAATTTCAGAAAATAGCTAAAACTTCAATAAATCATAGAAAATTAACCGTAACTCCAAATTAAATAAATTATATATGAAAAATTATCAGAAAAATTCAAGGAATCCATCTGTACCATTTTCATGCATGTTAGAACAACTTATAGCTGCTGTTTAGCACAAATCAATTAAAGGGCATTTAAATAATCACATATGGAGTTTGAATTTGAATCTTGTATTCAAACCAACTTCATTTAATCTGTTGCTAGTTGCATTAGCTCAAAACACATTCATTTTGCCATGTCATGATCATGCATCATATTGTGCATTGCATTGATTGTGTTCCCTTCTGTGTTGCCGGTATTTGTCCCCTCTCGATAGACGTGATACCGATGATGTGATCGTTGACACTGATGAAGACTCAATGTTATCTTCAGAAGTGCCAGGCAAGCAAAACCCCCTTGTTCATTCCGATACAATCCTACTCTCTCGCTCCTGCTCTCTTTTACTGCATTAGGACAACAACGATTCAACTGTTACTTGCTGCGGTAGCTGAACCCCTTTATCCTTTGCATGACCTGTCATTGCCACAGTAAATAGATGAAACCCACTAGCATGAGTAGGAGTTGTTTGAGCCCTGTTGTGCCTACTCATTCATGCTTGTTGTCATGCCTGCTACTGCTTAGAGTTGAGTCAGGTCTGATTCATCGGGGATGAATCAGAGGCGTGTGAACATGTCCTACTGTGTGTGAGCTAAGTGTGTGAACACGATTTGGTAAAGGTAGCGGTGAGAGGCCATGTAGGAGTACATGGTGGGTTGTCTCATTGCAGCCGTCCTCAGGAACTGAGTTCTGTGTTTGTGATCCATGATCAGTTACTACCACACATTGGGCTCCGGCGCTCCAAGCCCTCTCGACTTATTAATCAACATGATCTCTGTCCAGGAGTTGCAACTAGTTTCTGGTGTTTGTAGGTAGTGTTAGTAGTCTACCAAGTGGCACCCGGTACAGGTGGGCTTGGGACAGACTAGGCACAGTGGCCCGGTGTACCAAGTGGCACCCGGTTGGTGGGCTTGGGAACCCTGCTCACATCGTTTGGGGCCGTGAGCGACACCCCGGCCGGATCTCCTTGCGGATGGAACCCGAATAGGCGATAAACCTGGACGAGAGACTTGTTCGGTTAGTCAGGTCGTGGCCGACTCCCTCGCCCGGCTTCCGCTTGAAGGTTGCCGAGGTACATGACGTGTACAGGGCGGTAAGTGGCGAGAGCGTGTGTGAAGAAGTACACCCCTGCAGGGTTATCATCATCTATTCGAATAGCCGGATTCCTCGGATATGGAAACGTGGACCCCTTGTACAGTTCATAGACAAGTGAAAGTGGATACTCTAAAATACGCAAGATAAGCGTGAGTGCTATGGATGGCGTTCTCGTAGGGAGACGGGAGCGGATCCATAGTGGTGTATTGATATGGTGAATATGTGGACTCGTGTGCGCCACCTCAAAAGAGTTACTTGCAGTCGTAGTTCAGGATAGCCACCGAGTCAAAGCTGGCTTGCTGCAGTCAAACTCCACCATCCCCTTTGTTGATAATGATGCATATGTAGATAGATCTGATGTAAGTCTTGCTGGGTACATTTGTACTCACGTTTGCCTATTTTATGTTTTGCAGAGAGACTTCAGTCTCACTAGTAGTTCCGCGTGGACTTCGACGTTTAGCTTGATACCTCAGCTACGATCTTGTGCCCTCGGCAGGATCTGATAGATAGTCAGGCTTCTCAGCCTTTTTCATTTATAGATGTCTGTACTCAGACATGATAGCTTCCGCTTGTGCTTTGACTTGTATGCTCTGATTGTTGGGTCATGAGACCCATGTTTGTAATATCTCGCTCCTCGGAGCCTATTGATTAAATACTTGAGTCGTAGAGTCATGTTGTGATGCCATGTTGTATTTGCACATATCGAGCATATTGTGTGTATGTTATTGAAATGCTTGGTATGTGTGGGATCTGACCATCTAGTTGTTTATCTTTAGTAGCCTCTCTTACCGGGAAATGTCTCCTAGTGTTTCCACTGAGCCATGGTAGCTTGCTACTGCTCCGGAACACTTAGGCTGGCCGGCATGTGTCCTTCTTCGTTCCTGTGTCTGTCCCTTCGGGGAAATGTCACGCTTTGAGTACCGGAGTCCTGTTAGCCCGCTACAGCCCGGTTTACCGGAGTCCTGCTAGCCCAGTGCTACAGCCCGGACCCACTTGCTGATGACCGACACGTTCGAAGCTGGGTCATGGATGCCTGTCCCTGTAAGTCTGTGCCACTTTGGGTTTACGACTAGTCATGTCAGCCCGGGCTCCTTATCATATGGATGCTAGCGACACTATCATATACGTGAGCCAAAAGGCGCAAACGGTCCCGGGCAAAGGTAAGGCGACACCCGTGGGGATACCGTGCGTGAGGCCGCAAAGTGATATGAGGTGTTACCGGCTAGATCGATGTGACATCGAGTCGGGGTCCTGACAGCGTTGGTATCAGAGCTTGACTGCCTGTAGGATTACCAAGCCAAACTGGTCGAAGTTGAGTCTAGAAATTCTTTAGTTATATAAGGGAATTGATTGTGGGATGGAACGTAAGGCTCTTTTACTCCTTATACCTCATGGCCTTCTGATCTGAGTCATCATCTTCTCTTCTACGGGGATTAAGAACTAGGCTATCTCTTCTTTCTATCAGGATCACGTGTTACTAATCCGTAGACTTATAAGATTGTTGGACTTAAGCCTCAGTTCAGTTCCTACTACTTCCGTATGTTAATTGTTGATCTCGAAACCTTGATATTGTGCTTCTGAGTGGTTATGCCACCATTTTTGTGAATGTCTCAAATCTTTTCTGAGCATTTACAGCCGTTATGCTGTCCGAGTCATCCAAGGTTTCTAAGTAGTCTGATGCATTTGCAAATCCTTTCTTCCCGTTTCAATGTTCCCATGGGCCAGCTCAATCACACTAATTGTTGAGTTGAGGTATTCTATTGCCTTGACATTATGTTGAAGTTACTATTATGACCTTAGGTGTCTCAGGGGATCATCTAGTAGCCTAGCCATGATTTATGCTCCAGTGTGATGACTCTGGCCGTCATTATCGAAAGCATCACGTGATGCCATTTAGTAGTAGGTATTCTATCCCTGGGTTTTGAACCCGAGATTCACCCTACTTGCTTCATGTTGATAGTTTTGCTCGTTCCTTTAGGTTATTAGTAAACTTTGCATTAGTCCTCGATGTTCGTGGTATTCCTTTCTTCCAAATACTATGAACCGCTTATGGCAGATGTTCCTCGCTGATCGAAAGATCACAATCAGAGTGCTCTCGATGGGTTCTCGATTCTACATTGTGACTCTGCCAGTTCTACCTTTCTGCATGGGTTTTCCGGAAGAAATCGGTGGAATTCGTTCGACATGCTAAACCATGCAACCACAACTCAGAAAATTATATGTTCCTTTGAGTTGTCCCTCTTTAGTTGTCTTCTGACCCTCGTCTATCAATTGATAGTCAAGATTATGTGTGCATTCGTTCATCGATGCCTATTACTCTTGTGGTCCGTCAAGCCATTCTATCGCGGAATGACTAGGAGAAACAAACTCCAGTACCTCTTCCATATCTAGGATTGGGTCAAAGCAATTGTGCTCCGCAGATCAAAATGCCAGCCCAGCTTTTGATTCTGTTCTACCCTGAAGTATTACCGTCTTTATGTCAGGATTTTCATGAGAATTGCACCGGCTCTTGTGAATTCTTGATGTAGTGATACTTCTCGCCATTATTATTCATCCCTCGGTTCCGTGTTGTCGCAACCGGGATGCCGACAAGTGAATCGTGATGTGTGAATTCAATACTCCTAGCAACCTTGTTGCTTGGTAGTTAATGGGAAATAATTTCATTCTTAGCGTGCTGGTTTTGAATCATCATTCTAAGGTTGATCATGCTACCTAGTCCTTGTTCTCGGTGCACTCCTCGATCGATGAGTTAGGATTATTCAAATCTTCGCTCTATTGATCATATCGTCTTGCCTCAAAAAGCAAGATTGTTCTCGAGCTTAACAACATATCGGTGGTTCGTGATTTTCCGAAGATCTTCTCAGAAGTATTACCAAGTTGTCACCTGACCGCTATGTTGAGTTCGTGATCAAGTTGGTTTATTCCTGTAAACCACCCTTTCTCCAAGAATCCGTGTTGGATACCCTGAGCTAGTTGAGTAAGCTAAACAACAACTTGGAGAGTTGGAAGATAAAAGCTTGTCTGACTTAGTTCGTTCCAAAGGGATATTCTTGTGTAGTGTGTGTTGAAGAAAGATGATATCTTCATCGATTGGTCCCTGTGGTCAGTTGCTGGACCTATTGTCTTATCAATCCTTTGATTTGAGTGTGGGCTATCGTCAAATCAAATCAGTACCAACGATGCTCGTAATGTTGTCTTATTCGTGGTTGATCCCTCGAGCATACACCATTACATCTTTGGTCTGACCAATACTATCACCTTGTTCACATAGTTATGGAATTCCATCTCCACGGGAAGCTGGATGAATTGTTGTTGAGCCCATTGACAACATCCTTATCTCCTCCATGATTTGTGAACATTAAGCTAGTGTTGGAAACTTTGAAAGCATTTCTTCATGCTAGCTCATGAAGTATTTGTTTGATGAAAGGAGTGACTTCCTCTTATACACGTGCATTTGGTGAAAGTTGCCGCCGTGAATTTGAGAAAGATTGTTTTGTTTCCTTTGGAATCATCCCAAATCAGTCATGCACACGTGCGAAGTATTCTGTAGTCTGGAGACTTGCAACCTTCATTCTATATGTGTCCCTAGCACACTAAGCCACTGATTGACTTGTTCAAGGAAAAGAAGTCTATGCTTGGGATCTAATCCATGGACTTGCGTAAAGACTTCGATATCCTCGATGATGGTTCCCCACCTGAACTCGGTAGTGTTTAATTATAAGACTACTACATGGCCATGCTTGTCTGGGACAACGTGTTTCACATGTTTGTAGCAGAACCAGCTCATGTTTTGGAGCTTGCTATCGTAGTTCATTTCCTGAGAATCTCGCAACGTCATCTCGTCGATTTGTGTTGCAAACTTTCATTTTTCTTCCTAGACTCGATGAGTCTGGAATATCCTGACACCAACCAGATCTGAGTCTCAGGCAAATATGATGGTTGGAATATTTCCCAAGAACTATAATATTGGTTCCTCGATAACCGGTAAAGTGGATGTCGTGGCCAACACACCCAGCCGGAAGACTTATTATTGTAGTATCTTGTTTGAGGAAGTTGGCCACCTTCCCATAAGGATTTCGTAGGATTTACCTCTGTAACTGTTCCTTATGGATTCTATTGCTCCCGAAGTCCGACCTTTACTTGATGTTCTAGTTATCAAACCATATCTATGAATAGGTTACACTAGCACGTCAAGGAGAACATTAGAAGCGGAGTGCTAAATGTCTCTCGGTCGATCATCCAGATTTTGTTTCCTTGGCCTCGCTAGGGTGAAACCTGAGTTGATGTTATCTTCCTTTGCATCTGCATCTTCCATCACCATTCATCATGGTAGTAAGTTGTGTTACCGGACCCTTGACACGGATGTTGGTAAAACCTTGATGATTATGGAATTGCTCAAGTTCTTGAGAGCACGCACAAGCGCTACGTGTTATCATCGGCACTAACCGGGATTGCTTCTAGTCTCGTCGGTTATGCTATGACCTATTCAAACAGTGAATTCACTCTCTATTGTTGGGTTCTTCCCTAGTTACCAGAATCATTCCCATCGTTTGCATTTTGTTCCCAGCTTGCACCGCCAATGTGCCATTCTACCATGGGTCTCTTCCATTTCCGGTGATGAGCAAACTCATCCATTACGTTGTCTTCAACAAGGTAATCCACATCATCCAAGTCCGAGTATGCCATTCTACCGACCCCCTCCAAACGATCGCTCGAGAATTGTCTTAGGCTGGTTTAAAGAGTTTCAATGATCTCTGAATCAAAAGTAATTCTTTTTGCCACTTAAGGAAATATCTCTACGAGTCACCTTCCCTAAGGTGTATCGTTATGGTATTAAGGCAACTCAACTCCTCGCTACGTGGACAATCGTTCACACCTTCTTAGGTGTGGAATTGTTGTCTACCTAGTGAACCTTCGTCATCTGCCTCACTCCATTCTTATGGATGTGTGCTTCGTCCCTCAGCTCGAGAGATGTTGCTATGTCTCATTCCGTGAGTAATCCTGAGTTGTTCGACCTCCGAGAAGAACGATTCTTTTAGGGTCTTTCCTTTCCTCTCGTTGTCATGTTAGTTGGAGTTCTCAGAGCAAGACTTCGAGAAAATGATGGTGAACAAATCAACGTTCAGTTGAAGTGCAACCTGGATCGTGAAGATTATACTAGTTGCGTTTACCTTTCACCTTACCCTACGCTTGAATCTCGAGACGAGATTCTTGTTTAGTGGGGGTGAGTTGTCACATCCCTAGTTCTGACAATGCCTAGTGCATGCATTAGAGTGTTGCTTCATGTTTAAATTTCATTTAAACCTGAAATGGGGATTGACTAAACCCTAGCACCAAATGAATTCAACTAGGGTCAAAATAAAATCTTTTTCATTAAACCCAAAATGCCCTCTAAAAATGTTCAACATTTCTGGTTTGAGGTGAAAGCATCTTCCAAAAATGATTTATATTTTTGCAGGACATATTGGGCTCTGAATTAAACCATATTGTATTTGACTTTGGGCATTTAAATACTATAAATAATTTAAATGTTCAAATAAATGTTGGAAAATTGTTAGGGGTCACTGAAATAATTCAGAAAACACCCATAACTGTTTCCAGGATTTTATAAAATGATTTGATATTTAAATCAAATCAAAAACAAATTGCAGAAAATAGAAAAGATAAAACAGAACAGAATTATAAAAGAGAGAGAGAAACATTACCTGCAGCCACCTGGGCCACTTACCTGGCCCATCTCCCCCGGCCGGCCCAGCCCACCTCCTCCCCTTTGTCTTCTTCCTCCCCTCGCACCGAAGCAGCTCGGTGGCGAGCGCCGATGCCGCCTCGGCCACCTCCTGCCTCCCTGCTTGCCTCCGCTACTCCCTGGAGACGCCACGCGGCTCCCTCAGGCCTCTCTCAACTCCCTCCCGTGCTCATCCCCTTCTCCTGCTCTCCCTCTCGCTCCGCACCTCGGACCCGAACGGAGCCGTCGCCACCGACGCCGTTCGCCGCGGCCACCATCCCCCTCTCGCCTCCCCGACGCCTCCCAGAGCTCCGCAGTGCCTCCCTCGACCTCCTCGACGTCTCACGCGACCAGAAGGGCCCCGAGCAACCGCCATCGTCATCATCCCCAAGCTTCGGCCCCGGCGCCGTTCTCCGTCGAATTCGGCCACTCCGGCGCGCCCCCGAGCTCGCTGACCCTCCCTGCACGATCCCCGTGAGTCCCTGCTCCGTTTCCCCCTAACCCCAAGTTCGATTTCGAGCTCTAGCCGCCCCCTCTACCGGAGCCGAGACGCTCCGCCGCACGGACTCGTCGCCGGCGAAGCCCCGGTGACCAAATGGCCCCGCGCGTGCGTCCGTTGCACTCGCAACGACCCGTGGAGCAACGCTAGCGTGGCAGCTAGCTTGTTTGCAAGCCGCAGCACTAACCCCGCACCCACCCGAGCTCCGGCCGCCGCCTCGGGCTCCATTCCGGCGAACCCCGGCCACCCCCGCACCTCCCGTTGGCCCCCTAGATGCGCACGAGCACGGGCTACGCCCCGGTGGTCTCCGCGAGTCCAGCCGCCGCCTGTAGCTCAAGTCCGGCGAGCTCCCGCCGCAGTTTTGGTCGTCGCCGGCCGAACTCCGGCGAAGTCGACGTGTCACTTAATTAGCGCTAATGACCCCACTAACTAACCCCCCCCTCTCACTGACTACTGGGCCCACGCCCCTAACTAACACTAGTTTAAATTCTGTTTAATATTATCTAATCACTGTGGACCCACACGTCAGAATTGACCATGATGACGTGGATGTTGACCTGACCCCACCTGTCAGCGAGCTAAACAGCCCTGGGTCACTGACCAGTGGACCCCACTGGTCAGGTTTGACCTGGAGGCGCCCTGTTGACCTGCTGACGTCATGATGATGTCAGGCTGACGCAATAAGTATTTTCTGGAATTTAAATAATCTTAAATGATTTAATAATTTCAAAAAATAGCTAAAACTTCAATAAATCATAGAAAATTAACCGTAACTCCAAATTAAATAAATTATATATGAAAAATTATCAGAAAAATTCAAGGAATCCATCTGTACCATTTTCATGCATGTTAGAACAACTTATAGCTGCTGTTTAGCACAAATCAATTAAAGGGCATTTAAATAATCACATATGGAGTTTGAATTTGAATCTTGTATTCAAACCAACTTCATTTAATCTGTTGCTAGTTGCATTAGCTCAAAACACATTCATTTTGCCATGTCATGATCATGCATCATATTGTGCATTGCATTGATTGTGTTCCTTCTGTGTTGCCGGTATTTGTCCCCTCTCGATAGACGTGATACCGATGATGTGATCGTTGACACTGATGAAGACTCAATGTTATCTTCAGAAGTGCCAGGCAAGCAAAACCCCCTTGTTCATTCCGATACAATCCTACTCTCTCGCTCCTGCTCTCTTTTACTGCATTAGGACAACAACGATTCAACTGTTACTTGCTGCGGTAGCTGAACCCCTTTATCCTTTGCATGACCTGTCATTGCCACAGTAAATAGATGAAACCCACTAGCATGAGTAGGAGTTGTTTGAGCCCTGTTGTGCCTACTCATTCATGCTTGTTTGTCATGCCTGCTACTGCTTAGAGTTGAGTCAGGTCTGATTCATCGGGGATGAATCAGAGGCGTGTGAACATGTCCTACTGTGTGTGAGCTAAGTGTGTGAACACGATTTGGTAAAGGTAGCGGTGAGAGGCCATGTAGGAGTACATGGTGGGTTGTCTCATTGCAGCCGTCCTCAGGAACTGAGTTCTGTGTTTGTGATCCATGATCAGTTACTACCACACATTGGGCTCCGGGCGCTCCAAGCTCTCTCGACTTATTAATCAACATGATCTCTGTCCAGGAGTTGCAACTAGTTTCTGGTGTTTGTAGGTAGTGTTAGTAGTCTACCAAGTGGCACCCGGTACAGGTGGGCTTGGGACAGACTAGGCACAGTGGCCCGGTGTACCAAGTGGCACCCGGTTGGTGGGCTTGGGAACCCTGCTCACATCGTTTGGGGCCGTGAGCGACACCCCGGCCGGATCTCCTTGCGGATGGAACCCGAATAGGCGATAAACCTGGACGAGAGACTTGTTCGGTTAGTCAGGTCGTGGCCGACTCCCTCGCCCGGCTTCCGCTTGAAGGTTGCCGAGGTACATGACGTGTACAGGGCGGTAAGTGGCGAGAGCGTGTGTGAAGAAGTACACCCCTGCAGGGTTATCATTATCTATTCGAATAGCTGGATTCCTCGGATATGGAAACTTGGACCCCTTGTACAGTTCATAGACAAGTGAAAGTGGATACTCTAAAATACGCAAGATAAGCGTGAGTGCTATGGATGGCGTTCTCGTAGGGAGACGGGAGCGGATCCATAGTGGTGTATTGATATGGTGAATATGTGGACTCGTGTGCGCCACCTCAAAAGAGTTACTTGCAGTCGTAGTTCAGGATAGCCACCGAGTCAAAGCTGGCTTGCTGCAGTCAAACTCCACCATCCCCTTTGTTGATAATGATGCATATGTAGATAGATCTGATGTAAGTCTTGCTGGGTACATTTGTACTCACGTTTGCCTATTTTATGTTTTTGCAGAGAGACTTCAGTCTCACTAGTAGTTCCGCTTGGACTTCGACGTTTAGCTTGATACCTCAGCTACGATCTTGTGCCCTCGGCAGGATCTGATAGATAGTCAGGCTTCTCAGCCTTTTTCATTTATAGATGTCTGTACTCAGACATGATAGTTTCCGCTTGTGCTTTGACTTGTATGCTCTGATTGTTGGGTCGTGAGACCCATGTTTGTAATATCTCGCTCCTCGGAGCCTATTGAATAAATACTTGAGTCGTAGAGTCATGTTGTGATGCCATGTTGTATTTGCACATATCGAGCATATTGTGTGTATGTTATTGAAATGCTTGGTATGTGTGGGATCTGACTATCTAGTTGTTTATCTTTAGTAGCCTCTCTTACCGGGAAATGTCTCCTAGTGTTTCCACTGAGCCATGGTAGCTTGCTACTGCTCCGGAACACTTAGGCTGGCCGGCATGTGTCCTTCTTCGTTCCTGTGTCTGTCCCTTCGGGGAAATGTCACGCTTTGAGTACCGGAGTCCTGTTAGCCCGCTACAGCCCGGTTTACCGGAGTCCTGCTAGCCCAGTGCTACAGCCCGGACCCATTTGCTGATGACCGACACGTTCGAAGCTGGGTCATGGATGCCTGTCCCTGTAAGTCTGTGCCACTTTGGGTTTACGACTAGTCATGTCAGCCCGGGCTCTTTATCATATGGATGCTAGCGACACTATCATATACGTGAGCCAAAAGGCGCAAACGGTCCCGGGCAAAGGTAAGGCGACACCTGTGGGGATACCGTGCGTGAGGCCGCAAAGTGATATGAGGTGTTACCGGCTAGATCGATGTGACATCGAGTCAGGGTCCTGACAGCGAGCGCCGTAGCCGAGCGCCGTTGCCGCCGCTTGCCGCCGCCGCCCCCGCGAGCCATCGTCCCGTCGCCCGCACCTCGCCTCGCCGGACCTCTCGCCGAAGGTAGCCGCCGGACTCCGCCGCCGGTTTTTTTTATAAAAACCGTCTGGTGTTTTTATAAAAACCGTCTGGTTTTTTTAGAAACCCTAGATCCGTTTTTGGTTTCGCCGGTTTTTTTCGGTTCTTCTAGTTAGCGGACGTTCGTCCGAACGTTCATTTTAACGAACGGTTCTTCGCCCGTTAGATACAGCTAACGAACGCTCGTACATTAGTCTGTTCGTCAGTTTTCTTTGATCGGATTTATTCCGCGATTTTTTCTGATCGCGATTTCTGATCCGATCTTAGTTTCTCTTTTTCTTTTCGCTCGTTAGTCGGAATCAGGCGATTCAAGCGCCTCGAGTTTCAACTCGAAGCCCTCTTTCTGTTTAACCAACTCAAACAAGATTTTTCTACTCTAAAATTTGACCTAGTTTCAAATTAGTAAACGAAGCTTCTTTCTTTCACCGTTTGAGTTTCGTTGCTCCATTTGATTTGATTATTTTTGCGTACCGGAGTTCTTAATTTGAACTTTCTGGTCAACCTCTTTTATTTGAGTTTTGTTTGTGCACAGTTGCTTGTTACTTATGTATGGTATTGTTTGCTTGCAATAGAATTCCCGGAGTGCGAAGCGTGTTACTACGAGTCTCTAGGATTCGCGGATCGTCAGCAAGGCAAGTAACACTTTGATCATACCCCTTTATTAACCCAGTTTTTATGCATTAGTTCCAATCCTAAAACATTGCATGATTAGGATGTCATTAACTTGTGGGTTGGGAAGTAGTTGATGAGGTAGAACCTATTACCCTGTTATATTCAAACCCTTGGGAGTTACTTCTACGCTTGCTTATAATACTATGCTATGCTATGCTCGTAGACATGGTTTGGGTTTGAGTGAAATCCATGACAGATGTGATCTTGTTAATTAATGGTTGAACTTAAGGTGGCAACTTAAATTAACATCTGGATGGATTGAGGCACCTGGAGTACCCAGTGTTGCATGTATTTTTTTGGAAATCCCGGAGTACCCGTGTGATCTTCCTATGGACCACCACCCAGGCTCAAAGGGAACTGAGATGATTCATGCTAGAAACTTCCGTGTGCAGCCACAAGCTATTATGGGCTCTAGCATAGTTGAGTAAGTTACATGAAGCTCTTGAAGAGGCAGATCAGCAGGTAGTGGGATGTAGGTTTGGTATGGTTTGTCCGGAGTAGAGAGTTAATGTTTCTGAAAGACTGTGTCTCGGTCATCCATTTCTCAAACACCCTGTAGTGCGAGAAAACCAACGGAGGCGATCGAGTCTTGTGGGGAAAAGTGTGCAAACCTCTGCAGAGTCTACAATCTATTCATGGTTAGCCGTGTCCCCGGTCATGGACAATTCTTGAGTATCTAGTACTTGGGTTATCACATGTATCTCATCACTCTTAATTAATATTGTTGGGTTGTTAATCACTTTAATTGGGATTGAGTTGGAGGAACCTTCTCAATGATGTTTCAACTACCATGATAGTTAAATTAAAATCTATTCCTTTGTTGTAGGGAAAAATTGGCTTTTCGCAAAAACTATAACCATAGAGATTTCCACCAGCCATATATGCATGTGGTGATAGCATTATTCTGTTCTTGCTCTACTGTGTTATCTTGCCAGCATATTCCATGTGCTGACCCGTTTTCAGGATGCAACGTATTATGTTGCAGACTTTTCAGACGAGGAGTAAGGTTCGTTAGGTCGTTGCCGTGCAGCTCAGTTATGCCGTTGGAGTTGATGGACTCACTTTATCTTCCAAACCTTCCGATGTTATCGTATTAGATGGCCTTAAGCCATATTATTGTAATAAGTTCTCTGTCTTGAGACATTTGATGTAATAAGTGTGTGTTTGCTACTCTGTTATAAATCCTTCGAGTACTGTGTGTGTCAGCATTACCGATCCAGGGATGACACTGAAGCACAGAGACTTGACCATCTGAGGTCGGTTCGCTACATGAATCCACCAGAGAAATAAAAATAATGAAGAATGATGAACTTGAAGCTCCGTTAGAATCTTCATGAGACTCACCAGATAAGAATATTGATGGAAAAGAATGGAGAGACTTCACAATACTTGATCGAGAAATATGAGTCCTTGAAGAAAAAGGGTGGGAGGGCGGGAAAAACAACGGCAACTTGGGATGGGTGAAACAAACATCGTTGAGAAAATTAGAGTTGATCTTGCGGATGTTGAAAATGATTGGATCCACTTGACGAGAAACACGCCGGTTGAAAAGGATTGACATGACAATCTCGATGAACAAGAAGGATTGGTATTCACATAGAAGTATGAGAACACCGCTTAGGAAAGGTATGGAATCAACATTTGACTTTCAAGCAACTCGAATACCACAACAGAAAAAACAAAACAAAGGATTGTCTTGCAGAACAAGCCAGAACAAACATATGATAGAGATTTCATCTGATGTTTTTGTGGTGGGGCCCACACGGGCTCGATCGTACAGCACCATCATGTATAAGGCAGTACACATGACATACGAAGCGTCCCCGAGTCAGCATAGCCAAGGACTCTTTAAGACACAACGAGACCACTGTAAAACCAACCGTGGATAGGCGGACCACTAGACGTCAAACCCCAATTTCATATCATACATCTGTCGGAAAGATATCCTAGGAGCTACTTGAATTCCCACTTATAAACTCCCGAAACTTTCTGGTTATGCAATCAGGTGTTGGGGATACAGGGGAAGCATAATATCTCACCCAAACTAACAATTCCTACATCCAGTTGTATCCATCCTTCAACACATAACCAAGAAACCTTCGGAAATCGTTTACCTCAACCTTCGAAAAGCATCCGTTATACGAGTTATGGCAATACTCCCGAACTCCCGCCCCAGTACTGGGTGGTGTCACGGGGACTCAGCAATCTCACACCCACGAGATCAAGACTATTTAAGCTTATGGGTAGGAAAGGGTAGTGAGGTGGAGCTGCAGCAAGCACTAGCATATATGGTGGGTAACATACGCAAATAAGAGAAAGAAGAGAAGCAATGCACGGTTGTGAACTAGAAGTGATCAAGAAGTGATCCTGAAACTACTTACGTTCAAGCATAACACAAGAACCGTGTTCACTTCCTGGACTCCGCCGGAAAGAGACCATCACGGTTACACACGCGGTTGATGCCTTTTAATTAAATTAAGTGACAAGTTTTCTACAATCGGATATTAACAAATTCTCATCTGCCCATAACCGCGGGCACGACTTTCGAAAGTTCAAAACCTTGTAGGGGTGTCCCAACTTAGCCCATCACAAGCTCTCATGGTCAATGAAGGATATTCCTTCTCCCAGGAAGACCCGATCAGACAATGGTAAAACAAGACCAGCAAAGCCACCTGAATGTGCCGACAGATCCCAATAAGAGCTGCACATATCTCGTTCTCAGAGCACACCGGATGAACAAGACGTCGGGTTGGCATAGACTCTGGTTGTCCAGGGGGCACCGAACATCGCTCAGGTCGGACCAACACTTAGAGAAGCACTGGCCCGGGGGGGTTAAAAATAAAGATGACCCTCGGGCTCGCGAAAACCCAAGGGAAGGTGATAGGTTGTTAGTGCAAATGTAAAACCAACGTTGGGCCTTGTTGGAGGATTTTTATTCAAGGCGAACTGTCAAGGGGTTCCCATTATAACCCAACCGCGTAAGGAACGCAAAATCAAGGAACATAACACCGGTATGACGGAAACTAGGGCGGCAAGAGTGGAACAAAACACCAGGCATAAGGCCGAGCCTTCCACCCTTTACCAAGTATATAGGTGCATAAAGTAAACAATATATGTAATAATGATATCCCAACAAAATCCATGTTCCAACATGGAACAAACTCCAACTTCACCTGCAACTAGCAATGCTATAAGAGGGGCTGAGCAAAGCGGTAACATAGCCAAACAACGGTTTGCTAGGTAAGGTGGGTTAGAGGCTTGACATGGCAATATGGGAGGCATGTTATAGCAAGTGGTAGGTATCGCGGCATAGCAATAGAGCGAGCAACTAGCAAGCAAAGATAGAAGTGATTTCGAGGGTATGGTCATCTTGCCTGAGATCCCGCAAGGAAGAAGAACAAGTCCATGAAGAAGACAAACGGACGTAGTCGAACGAATCCTCACAACTCCGGAATGAAACCGAAGCTATCAAGAGAAGCAACCCGGAAAGAAGCAAGCAACATAATAAACAACCATCACATAAACATGGCATGATGCACAATCAAGTATGATGCATGTCCGGTTTAATGCGGCATGGCATGGCAAAGTGCACAACCAACACTACAAGTTAAGTGGAGCTCAATATGCAACGAGTTGCATATCGACGGAACACCACATCAATTATTTAGTTCTCTCCCGTTTAGGTACCCAACAATATTAAAGGTTGTTAAACATGGCAAGAGATGAAGCAAAAGTAAGCTACACAAACCAAGCAAATTAAATGGGACCGGAAACATCAAACAACAATTCCGGTAAATCCCAATGTGGATTAGCAATTTAATGCAACAACAATTTAAAACATTTTAAAAGTTATTAACATGATGCGGATGCCATGTTCAAGTTTATGCAATTTTTTATGAAAATGTTGACAAGCATAATATGAAGCATTTGTCATTGTGGCGGAAACGAAAAGGGGTGCTACGGCAACGAATCCGAAAATGATGCCACGGCAACATATCGGTTCCGGTAGCTCATGGAGATACCGGTGCAAAGGAGAAGTGTGCGGATGCGTGCAAAAGATGGTGGGGCACTCCCGGATACCGGGTATCCCATGAGTCGATGGCATGGAAGCGAGAGACACTATGAACATGGTGCACACAAACGGGTGCATCTCATACAACACATGCATTCGTTCTCGGATGGTCGTTTCAGGGTTATACCTCCAAAGCGTGCAAACGGGACGGTTCTCGTTCGGTGCAAAGTAGAGGAACTAGATGTTCACGGGTCGTTGTGGGAAGTAGTCGTTCTCGTGGCGACGGTAGTCGTTCATGTTCTTAGTCTCACAAGTTTCCGTAGATGTTCGGGGGCATGGCGAGAAACTTGACATCCACGGAGTCTTCGAGGGTCGACGGTAGTGGTACTTGGAAAAAATGCTTGTCGACGGTAGTTGTTCTCGTATCGTCGTGGTACTTGGCGATTTTGGAGACGGCGGAAGACGAACTTGGCGGTCCTCGTTGATCTAGTACTTGGTGTTATTCCCTGTTCGGTAGTCATTTTAGGCATCGAGCATCAAGGTACTTGCCGGATCCGTGGTGCTCGCGGTCTTGGTCACACTGAAAGGCACTTGGCGAAACCATTCACAGAGGAAGCATCGGAGTGCTGCTAGCAATTGGTGGAACTCCATGGTTAAACCACACGGGTGTACAGAGGCAAAGCTTGTGGCGATGCGCCTATGCGGTTGCCAAAGGGAACGATGCCGGGTCGAGGCAGAAGACAGGCGACACGGCTGCGGGCACCGGGAGGCATGGCTCCAACGGGCAGGGCCGGAGACGATGCAACTGTCAAGGAGGAGTTTGGCAGAGCAGCACCAAGGCAGCAGCGAAGCTCTAAGCTCGGGTCCATGGCGGCAGCTGCAGGCGGTGGTGGTTAGAGAGGAGGCGGGCGAGCAGGAGGCTCGCAGGGCCTTGGGTGCTCGAGGAGAGGCCGAGGGCAGCTGGAACCGACCAGAGACGACGCCCTACGGCGCGGGGACGAGGTGGCATTGGGGGCACTGCTGTGGACATCGATGGATAGGAGATGGGAAGCTCTGGCCAGCCGGCGCTCCAGCGGGCGAGGCGGCGGCACGAGGCAGGAGGCGGCTCGGTCTGCAGCTACTCGGATGCTCGGCATGGGCGGAGCCGGCACGAGGAAGAGGATCCTAGCATGGCTCCCGCTTGAGGTGGCCTTCTTGGAGGAGCTCGGCGGCGGAGGTCACAGGCCGGCGCGGCAGAGGAATGGGAGGCTCGTGTGAACGGAGAACGACGGAGAGGCATTGATACGTCTCCAACGTATCTATAATTTTTGATTTCTCCATGCTATATTATCTACTGTTTTGGACATTATTGGGCTTTATTATCCACTTTTATATTATTTTTGGGACTAACCTATTAACCGGAGGCCCAGCCCAGAATTGTTGTTTTTTGCCTGTTTTAGGGTTTCGAAGAAAAGGAATATCAAATGGAGTCCAAACGGAATGAAACCTTCGGGAACGTGATTTTCTCACTGAATACAACTCAGGAGACTTGGACCCTACGTCAAGCCAATTAACAGGAGGCCACGAGGTAGGGGGCATGCCTGCCCGGCTGCCCCCCCAGGCGCACCCTCCACCCTCATGGGCCCCCTGTTGCTCCACCGACGTACTTCTTCCTCCTATATATATCCACGTACCCCCAAACAATCAGAGACGGGGCCAAAAACCTCATTCCACTGCCGCAACTTTCTGTATCCACGAGATTCCATCTTGGGGCCTCTTCCGGAGCTCCGCCGGAGGGGGCATCGATCACGGAGGGCTTCTACATCATCATCCAAGCCCCTCCAATGAAGTGTGAGTAGTTTACTTCAGACCTACGGGTCCATAGTTAGTAGGTAGATGGCTTCTTCTCTCTTTTTGGATCTCAATACAATGTTCTCCCCCTCTCTCGTGGAGATCTATTCGATGTAATCTTCTTTTTGCGGTGTGTTTGTTGAGATCGATGAATTATGGGTTTATGATCCAGTCTATCTATGAATAATATTTGAATCTTCTCTGAATTCTTTTATGTATGATTGGTTATCTTTGCAAGTCTCTTCGAATTATCAGTTTGGTTTGGCCTACTAGATTGGTTTTTCTTGCCATGGGAGATGTGCTTAGCTTTGGGTTCGATCTTGCGGTGTCCTTTCCTAGTGACAGAAGGGGCAGCAAGGCACGTATTGTATTGTTGCCATCGAGGATAACAAGATGGGTTTTTTTTATCATATTGCATGAAACTATCCCTCTACATCATGTCATCTTGCTTAAGGCGTTACTCTACTTTTAACTTAATACTCTAGATGCATGCTGGATAGCGGTCGATGAGTGGAGTAATAGTAGTAGATGCAGGCAGGAGTCGGTCTACTTGTCTCGGACGTGATGCCTATATACATGATCATACCTAGATATTCTCATAACTATGCTCAATTTTGTCAATTGCTCAACAGTAATTTGTTCACCCACCGTAGAATACTTATGCGCTTGAGAGAAGCCACTAGTGAAACCTATGGCCCCCGGGTCACTTTCTCATCATATCAATCTCCATCACTTTATTATTGCTTTGCTTTTACTTTGCCTTTTACTTTGCACTTTGCATCTCTGTACCAAAAATACCAAAAATATTATTTATCATCTCTATCAGATCTCACTTTCGTAAGTGACCGTGAAGGGATTGACAACCCTTAAGCGCGTTGGTTGCGTTGAGCTATTGTTTTTGTGTCAGTACGAGGGACTCGTGTGGAGCCTCCTACTGGATTGATACCTTGGTTCTCAAAAACTGAGGGAAATACTTACGCTACTTCGATGCAAAATCCTCTCCTCTTCGTGGAAATCCAACGCAGTGCTCAAGAGGTAGCCAGAACAATTTCTGGCGTCGTTGCCGGGGAGTCTGCGCAAAAGTCAACATACCAAGTACCCATCACAATCCCTATCTCCTGCATTACATTATTTGCCATTTTCCTCTCGTTTTCCACTCCCCCACTTCACCCTTGCTGTTTTATTCGCCTTCTCTCTCTATCCTTCCTATCTGTCAGGACCCCGATTCCAAGTCACATTGATCTAGCCGGTAACACCTCATATCACTTCGCGGCCTCACGCACGGTATTCCCACGGGTGTCGCCTTGCCATGGCACAGGATCATTTGCGCCTTTTGGCTCACGTATATGATAGTGTCGCTAGCATCCATATGACAGAGAACCCGGGCCGACATGACTAGTCGTGAACCCAAAGTGGCACTAACTTACGGGGACAGGCATACATGAATCAACATCGAGCATGTCGGTCAGCAGCGTGTGAATCCGGGCTGTAGCACTGGGCTAACAGGATCCGGTGAACCGGGCTGTAGCAGGCTAGGCAGGACTCCGGATGTCACCGCGTGACATTTCCCCGAAGGGACAGACACAGGAATGAAGCGAGTCACATGCCGGCCAGTCAAGTGTTCCGGAGCAGTAGTGCTGGGCTAGCAGGACTCCGGTGAATAGGGCTGTAGCGGACTACTATGGCTCATGGAAGCACAAGACTACATTTCCCCATAAGAGAGGCTACCAAGGGTAAACAACTAGGTTGTCGGATCCCACACATACTAAGCATTTCAGTCATACACACAATATGCTCTATATGTGCAATACAACATGGCATCACAACAAGACTCTACGACTCAGAGTATTTATTCATTAGGCTCCGAGGAGCGAGATATTACAAACATGGGTCTCATGACCCAACAATCATAGCATACAAATCAAAGCACATGGGGAAGCTTAACATGTCTGAGTACAAACATCTACAAATGAAAAAGGTTGAGAAGCTTGACTATCCACCAGATCCTGCCGAGGGCACAAGATCGTAGCTGAGGTATCAAGCTAAACGTCGAAGTCCACACGGAACTACTAGCGAGACTGACGTCTCTCTACAAAACATAAAATAGGCAATCGTGAGTACAAATGTACCCAGCAAGACTTACATCAAAACTAGCTACATATGCATCGGTATCAACAAAGAGGGGTAGTGGAATTTAACTGCAGCAAGCCAGCTTTGACTCAGTGGCTAACCTGAACTACGACTGCAAGCAACTCTTTTGAGGTGGCGCACGCGAGTCCACATATTCACCATACCAATACACCGCTATGGATCCGCTCCCGTCTCCCTGCGAGAACGCCATCCATAGCACTCACACTTATCTTGCGCATTTTAGAGTATCCACTTTCACTTGTCTATGAACTATGCAAGGGGTCCAAGTTTCCATATCCGAGGAATCCGGCTATTCGAATAGATAATGATAATCCTGCAGGGGTGTACTTCTTCACACACGCTCTCGCCACTTACCACCATGTACACATCATGTATCTCGGCAACCTTCAAGCGGAAGTCTGGCGAGGGAGTCATCCACGACCTGACTAACCAACAAGTCTCTAGTCCATGTTTGTCGCCTATTCGGGTTCCATCCGCAAGGAGATCCGGCTGGGGTGTCGCTCACGGCTCCAAATGATGTGAGCAGGTTTCCCAAGCCCACCATCCGGGTGCCACTTGGTACACCGGGCCACTGTGCCTAGTCTGCCCCAAGCCCAGCTATACCAGGTGCCACTTGGTAGACTACTAACGCTACCTACAAACACCAGAAACTAGTTGCAACTCCTGGACAGAGATCAGGTTGATTAATAAGTCGAGAGAGCTTGGAGCGCCTAGAGCCCAATGTGTGGTAGTAACTGTTTATGGATCACAAACACAGAACTTAGTTCCTGAGGACGGCTGCAATGAGACAACCCACCATGTACTCCTACATGGCCTCTCACTGCTACCTTTACCAAATCGTGTTCACACACTTAGCTCTCAACAATAGGACATGTTCACCATCTTCCAATTCATCCCCGATGAATCGGACCTGACTCAACTCTAAGCAGTAGCAGGCATGACAAACAAGCATGAATGAGTAGGCACATCAGGGCTCAAACAACTCCTACTCATGCTAGTGGGTTTCATCTATTTATTGTGGCAATGACAGGTCATGCAGGGGAAAGGGGTTCAGCTACCGCAGCATGTAATAGTTGAATCGATGTTGTCCTAATGCAGTAAAAGAGAGCAGGTGTGAGAGAGTGGGATTGTATAGGAATGAACAAGGGGGTTTTGCTTGCCTGGCACTTCTGAAGATAGTATAGCTCTTCATCGGTGTAATCGAACTCATCCTCGGAACCACGTCTATAGAGAGGGGACAAATACCGGCAACAGAGAAAGAAACACAATCAATGCAATGCACAATATGATGCATGATCATGACATGGCAATAATGTTATGATTTGCACTAATGCATCTAGCAACAATTTAAATGAAGTCCATATGGACCAAGGGTTCATATGCAAACTCCATATTTAGCATTTAAAATGCCATTATCATGTTTTCACTTATACAGTGGGTATAGGTTGGTTTATCATGCATGAAAGTAGCATAAATGGATAAATTGTATTTTTCTGATAATTTTTCATATATAAAACTTTTCATTTGGAGTTACGGTTTAATTTCTATGATTTTTCAAAGTTTTGGATATTTTCTGAAATTTCCTGGATTATTTTTAATCTAGAAAATTATTAACTGCATCAGCATTGTGCAAGCATGACGTCAGGGAGTCAACTGAGGCTGACTAGGTCAAACCTGACCAGTGGGTCCCAGTGGTCAGCGACTCAATGGCTAATCTAAATTAAAATTAAGCTAAACTAATTAGTAAGGGGGTTGGCCCCACATGTCAGTGTCTCAACTGCTTAATAGGGTAATTAGCACTAATATTTTGCCTAACCTAAATTTAAACTGGGGTGGGGCCCATGTGTCAGTGAGATAGAGAGTTAACAGGGGGTTATTTAACTTAACCCGTGTTTTAAACACCAGTGGTCCCACATGTCATTGACTCTAGGGGGTTAGTTAGGCGCTAATGACGGTGCCACGTCACCAGCCATCGGAGTTGGACGCCGGCGACCAAACCCGGCGGCGGAGGATCACCGGAGTTTCTCGGGACGGCGCTACAGGGGTCGGCTCGACGCGCTGGAGGCACCAGAGGGATGCCCATCCTCGCGCGCATCCAGGTGATCACGCGGGAGGCTGCGGGGTGGCCGGGAGCAGCATCGGCGGTGAGCGAGGAGGTCACCGGAGCTATGGCTCCATGGGTGCGAGGACTGCAGCGCGCTAGCGAGCGAGCTGATGGCCGCATTGGGCTCCTGGGAGGTCCCTGAACATGCTTGCGTTCTAGGGTTAGCCAGGCGGGGCTGCTACCGACGGTGATGATAGAAGCAGCGCTGCCGAGCTTCGGTGATGGTGAGGAATGTCAGTACGGCATGGGGGCGAGCAAATAGAGAGAGGGGAGATGCGGTGGAGCTCACAGCGCATCCGATGGCGTCCTCGGTGAGGTCGGGGACGGTTGGGTTGCTGCGAATCGACAAGGACAGCCGTTGGTGCAGAGGACGAAGACGGCGTCGATGGCGTCCATGTTGTGCTCCTCTGGTTGCTATCGACGATGGGGACGCGTACGAGGTCGGCGCAGAGCTCCCGAGCATGGCAGCGCGATGAGGGGATGGCGATGACCACGCGAGCGGCAGCGGCGGCCGGTGGGGCTGTCGGTGGTCGCGTGGAGTAGGGCTAGAGAGGGAGAGAGGCACCAGAGAGATGGGGGTGAGAGGGAAGGTGCTGGGCGTCTCCAGGCGCGTCGGATCGGAGTGGGGAGGAAGCAGGAGGTGGAAGCGGGAGGTGGCTTCGCCTCCTGTGCGTGCGCCACACCGTCGTCCTCCTCACAAAGGAAGGAGACTACTAGCGCCTGGCTCTGGTGGGCTGGGCCGTGCTGGGCCGTGTCAGGTGAGCGCCAGGTAAGCCGTATCTCTCTCCTCTGACTTTTATTTCTTTTTTCTATTTTCTGACATTTGTTTCTGATTTAGTAAAATACTAAATCAATTTTAAACTTCATGAAAATAATTGTGTCAACTAAGTAGACTTATACAAAGCCACACAACAATTTTTAGAATTATTGAACATATATTTATATATATAATAAATATAAATCCAATTCAAGTAGTTATTGAATTAATTTCAAATGCCCAAAATAAATATTTATGAAACTCCAAAAATATTGGTTTGAATTTTACCTCTTGCCAATATTTTTACAGAATAACAGGAACATTTCCTTGGACTCATTTGAAAAGATTTTTAACGTTGATTATTTCTGAAGTGATTTCTGAGGGTTTTAACTAACCTCAATTCAACTTTCAGAAGTTAGACATGATGCATGGATGCTCTCTTATGCAACTATTGCAAACAATTCTAGGGCTGTGACAACTCACCCCCACTAAACAAGAATCTCGTCTCGAGATTCAAGTCGTGAGGTAGGAAGACAAAGCGACACAAGCTAACACAATCTTCACGATCCAAATGTCCTTCTCGAGGATGTTGATTCATTGCTTCATATTGACCTTGACGTCTTTGCTTTCGAGATCTTCATCCAACATGATGACGACAGAAGGAAACTCTACATGAAACGATTTCCTCGAAGAACGAGCACTCAAGATCAACTCATGGAGTGAGACGTTGAAACATCTCTTGAGTTGGGACACAAAACATACATCAAGACGGATGGATAGTAACGGATGGTGAAGTTCGATTTGGTAGGCAACTATTCCACGCTTAAGAAGATGGCGGATGGGTTCAAAGTAGCGAGGAGATAATTACCACGATTCCATAATGTGGCACCCTAGAGGAGGTGACTCGTAGGATTATTCCCTTAAGTGGCAAAAAGAATTACTTTTGATCCATAGATCATTGAAACTCTTCATACCATCCTGAGGCAATTCTTAATGGAACGTTTGAAGGAGTTCGAAAGAATGACATACTCGGGCTAGGGTGGACGATGTGGACTACCTTGTTGAAGACAACGTAATGGATGATTTTGCTTATCATCGGAGATGGATGGGACCCATGGTAAGCCCGCTTTTGAAGATGATCCTGGACAACAATTACTGGGGTGCAAGCTGGGAATAAAATGCAAATGCTGGGAATGACCCAACCATCATATCTGCCTGAGATTCAGATCTGGTTGGTAACAGGATATCTCAGACAGCATGTCTGGAAAAGAAAGGTAGCAACACAAATCGACGGGATGGCGTTGCGAGATTCTCGAGAATGAACTACGATAGCAAGCTCCAAAACATGAGCTGGTTCTGCTACAAACATGTGAACATGCTGTCCCCGACAAGCATGACCACATGGTAGTCTTACAACAAAACACTACCGAGTTCTAGTTGGGAACCATCATCGAGGATATTGGAATCTTGTACATGAACTAGTATTCGCACATCAACTCTTTTTTCTTGAACAAATTAATCAGTGGCTTGGTGTGCTAGGAACACATATGGAGTGGAGGCGGCCAACCTATCAAACCATAGAGCACTTCGCACGTGCATGACTAACTTGGGATGATTCCAGAGGAGGCAAAAATAAACTCTCTTGAATTCACGGCGGCAACTTGCATCAAATGCACATGAATTAGAGGAAGTCACTTCTTTCATCCAAACATATGCTTCATGAGATAGCATGAAGAAATGCTTTCAAAAGTTTCCAACACTAGCTTAATGTTCAACATGAATCATGGAGGAGATAAAGACGTTGTCGATGGGCTCGACAACAATTTATCAAGATTTCCATAAGATGGGGTTACATGGTTATGTGAACAATATGATAGCATTGATCAGACCAAAGGATGTAATGATGTATGCTCGAGGGATCAACCACAAGTAAGACAACATTACGACATCGTTGGTACTGATTTGATTTGGTGATAGCCCATACTCAAATCAAAGTTTTGATAACACAGTAGGTCCAACAACTGATCACAGGGACCAATTGATAAAGATACCATCTTTCGTCAACTAACACACAAACACATGGATATCCTTTTGGAACGAACTAAGTTAGGCAAGCTTTTATCTTCCAACTCTCCAAGTTGTTGTTTGGCTTAACCAACTAGCTCAGGGGTATCCAACACAGATTCTTAGAGAAGGAGTGGTTTATGGAAAAAACAACTTGATCACGAACTCCACATAGCAGTCAGGTGATAACCTAGTAATACTTCCGAGAAGATATTCGAAAAATCATGAACCACCGAAATGTTATTAATCTCGAGAGCAATCTTGCTTCTAAGGCAAGATGATATGATCAAATAAGCAAGGATTGGCACTATCCTAACTCATTGATCGAAAGGTGCACTGGAAAAAAGGCTAGGTAGCACGATCGACCTTAGGGTGATGATTCAAAAATCAACACGCTAAGAATGAGGTTATTGGCCATTAATCACCAAGCAATGGGGTTGCTAGGAGTATTGATTTCACACACCACGATTCACTTGTCGGTATTCCGGTTACAATAACACGGAGACCTAGCAATGAACGATGATGGCGAGAAGTATCACTATATCAAGAGTTCATAGGAGGTGGTGCAATTCCCATGACAACCTTGACATCAAGACGGTGATACTTCAGGGTAGAACAAAATCAAAAGCTGGATTGGCATTTTGATCTGCGAAATACAACTACTTTGACCCAATCCTGGATATGGGTGAGGTACTGGAGTTTGTTTCTCCTAGTCATTCTGGAATAGAATGGCTTGATGGACCACAAGAATAATAGACAATGAAAAACACGATGGCACAACTATTCCTGACTATCACTTGATAGACGGAGGTCAGGGTATAACTAAAGAGGGATAACTCAAAGGAACATATGTTTTTCTGAGTTATGGATGCATAAACTAGTATGTCCAGCGAAGCTCAACATTTCTTCCAGATAACCCATGCGGAAAGGGTAGAATTGGCAGATTCATAATATAACATAGACCTCATCAAGAGCACTCTTATTGCGATCCTTTCGTTCAAGACGAACGTCTGCCATGGATGGTTCACGGTATTGGAAGAATGATATACCACGGACCTCGATGACTATCACAAGGTTACTAATATCCTAAAGGAACTAGCAAACACTATCAACATGAAGTAAGTAGGGTGAATCTCGGGTTCAAGAACCTAGGAATAGAATACCTACTACTAAATGGCATCACGAGATGCTTTCAAGAATGGTGGCCAGAATCATCACACTGGGAACACAAAACATGGCTAGATTACTAGGTGACTCCCTAAAGCGCCTAGGGTCATAATAATAGCTCCAACATATATGTCGAGGCAACAGAGTACCTCAACTCACCGATTAGTGTGATTAATCTGGCCCAAATGGACATCAGGAACATGGAGGAATGATTGCAAGTGCATCAGACTATCTAGAATCCTGGGATGACTCGGACAGCATAATGGTTGTAAATGCTCAAAAAATATTTGAGACATCCTGCAAAATAGTGGCATGACCACTCAACATCACAATATCAATGTTCTGAGGCCAACTATGAACATACAGAAGTAATAGTAACTGAACTGAGCCTTGATTCCATCAATCCTACAAGTCTATGGATTAGTAACACGTGATCCTGATAGAAAGATGAGAAGCCTAGTTCTTAATCCCCGTAGAAGAGAAAAGGGTGACTCAGTTCAGAGGGCATGAGGTATAAGGAGTAAAAAGAGCCTTACGTTCCATCCCACAATCAATTCCCTTATATAACTAAAGCATTTCTAGACACAACTTCGACCAGTTTGGCTTGGTAATCCCACAGGCAGTCAGGCTCTGATACCAAAGCTGTCACGACCCCGATTCCAAGTCACATCGATCTAGCCGGTAACACCTGATATCACTTTGCGACCTCACGCACGGTATTCCCACGGGTGTCGCCTTACCATGGCCCGGGACCGTTTGCGCCTTTTGGCTCACGTATATGATAGTGTCGCTAGCATCCATATGACAGAGAACCCGGGCCGACATGACTAGTCGTGAACCCAAAGTGGCACTAACTTACGGGGACAGGCATACATGAATCAACATCGAGCATGTTGGTCAGCAGCGTGCGAATCCGGGCTATAGCACTAGGCTAACAGGACTTCGGTGAACCGGGCTGTAGCAGGCTAGGTAGGACTCCGGATGTCACCGCGTGACATTTCCCAGAAGGGACAAACACAGGAACGAAGCGAGTCACATGTCGGCCAGTCAAGTATTCCGGAGCAGTAGTGCTGGGCTAGCAGGACTCCGGTGAACCGGGCTGTAGCGGACTACTATGGCTCATGGAAGCACAAGACTACATTTCCCCATAAGAGAGGCTACCAAGGATAAACAACTAGGTTGTCGGATCTCACACATACCAAGCATTTCAATCATACACACAATATGCTCAATATGTGCAATATAACATGGCATCACAACAAGACTCTACGACTCAGAGTATTTATTCATTAGGCTCCGAGGAGCAAGATATTACAAACATGGGTGTCATGACCCAACAATCATAGCATACAAATCAAAGCACATGCGGAAGCTTAACATGTCTGAGTACAGACATCTACAAATGAAAAAGGCTGAGAAGCCTGACTATCTACCAGATCCTGCCGAGGGCACAAGATCGTAGCTGAGGTATCAAGCTAAACGTCGAAGTCCACATGGAACTACTAGCGAGACTGACGTCTCTCTACAAAACATAAAATAGGCAATCGTGAGTACAAATGTACCCAGCAAGACTTACATCAAAACTAGCTACATATGCATCGGTATCAACAAAGGGGGGGTAGTGGAATTTAACTACAGCAAGCCAGCTTTGACTCAGTGGCTAACCTGAACTACGACTGCAAGCAACTCTTTTGAGGTGGCGCACACGAGTCCACATATTCACCATACCAATACACCGCTATGGATCCGCTCCCGTCTCCCTGCGAGAACGCCATCCATAGCACTCACACTTATCTTGCGCATTTTAGAGTATCCACTTTCACTTGTCTATGAACTATGCAAGGGGTCCAAGTTTCCATATCCGAGGAATCCGGCTATTCGAATAGATAATGATAACCCTGCAGGGGTATACTTCTTCACACACGCTCTCGCCACTTACCACCATGTACACATCGTGTATCTCGGCAACCTTCAAGCGTAAGCCTGGCGAGGTAGTCGGCCACGACCTGACTAACAAACAAGTCTCTAGTGCAGGTTTATCGCCTATTTGGGTTCCATCCGCAAGGAGATCCGGCCGGGGTGTCGCTCACGGCCCCAAACGATGTGAGCAGGGTTCCCAAGCCCACCATCCGGGTGCCACTTGGTACACCGGGCCACTGTGCCTAGTCTGTCCCAAGCCCACCTGTACCGGGTGCCACTTGGTAGACTACTAACACTACCTACAAACACCAGAAACTAGTTGCAACTCCTGGACAGAGATCAGGTTGATTAATAAGTCGAGAGAGCTTGGAGCGCCCAGAGCCCAATGTGTGGTAGTAACTATTCATGGATCACAAACACACAACTCAGTTCCTGAGGACGGCTGCAATGAGACAACCCATCATGTACTCCTACATGGCCTCTCACCGCTATCTTTACCAAATCGTGTTCACACACTTTGCTCTCAACAGTAGGACATGTTCGCCACGTTCCAATTCATCCCCGATGAATCGTACCTGACTCAACTCTAAGCAGTAGCAGGCATGACAAACAAGCATGAATGAGTAGGCACATCAGGGCTCAAACAACTCCTACTCATGCTAGTGGGTTTCATCTATTTACTGTGGCAATGACAGGTCATGCAGGGGAAAGGGGTTCAGCTACCGCAGCATGTAATAGTTGAATCGTTGTTGTCCTAATGAAGTAAAAGAGAGCAGGAGCGAGAGAGTGGGATTGTATCGGAATGAACAAGGGGGTTTTGCTTGCCTGGCACTTCTGAAGATAGTATAGCTCTTCTTCGGTGTCATCGAACTCATCGTCGGAACCACGTCTATCGAGAGGGGACAAATACCGACAACAGAGAAAGAAACACAAACAATGCAATGCACAATATGATGCATGATCATGACATGGCAATAATGTTATAATTTGCACTAATGCATCTAGCAACAATTTAAATGAAGTCCATATGGACCAAGGGTTCATATGCAAACTCCATATTTAGCATTTAAAATGCCATTATCATGTTTTCACTTATACAGTGGGTATAAGTTGGTTTATCATGCATGAAAGTAGCATAAATGGATATATTGGATTTTTTCTGATAATTTTTCATATATAAAACTTTTCATTTGGAGTTACGGTTTAATTTCTATGATTTTTCAAAGTTTTGGATATTTTCTGAAATTTCCTGGATTATTTTTAAACCATAAAATTATTAACTGTGTCAGCATTGTGCAAGCATGACGTTAGCGAGTCAACTGAGGCTGACCAGGTCAAACCTGACCAGTGGGTCCCAGTGGTAGCGACTCAATGGCTAATCTAAATTAAAATTAAGCTAAACTAATTAGTAAGGGGGTTTGCCCCACATGTCAGTGTCTCAACTGCTTAATAGGGTAATTAGCACTAATATTTTGCCTAACCTAAATTTAAACTGGGGCGGGGCCCACGTGTCAGTGAGATAGAGAGTTAACAGGGGGTTATTTAACTTAACCCGTGTTTTAAACAGCAATGGTCCCACATGTCATTGACTCTAGGGGGGTTACTTAGGCGCTAATGACGGCGACCAAACCCGACGGCGGAGGATCGCCGGAGTTTCTCGGGATGGCTCTACAGGGGTCGGCTCAACGCGCTGGAGGCACCAGAGGGATGCCCATCCTCGCGCGCATCCAGGTGATCACGCAGGAGGCTGCGGGGTGGCCAGGAGCAGCGTCGGCGGCGAGCAAGGCGGTGGTCGGAGCTACGGCTCCACGGGCGCGAGGACTGGAGCGCGCTAGCGAGCGAGCTGATGGCCGCGTTGGACTCCTGGGAGCTCCCTGAGCACTCTTGCGTGCTCGGGTTAGCCAGGCGGGGCTGCTACCGACGGTGATGACAGACGCAGCGCTGGCGAGCTTCGGTGATGGCGGGGAATGTCAGTACGGCATGGGGGCGAGCAAATGGAGAGAGGGGAGATGCGGTGGAGCTCACAGCGCATCCGATGGCGTCGTCGGTGAGGTCGGGGACAGTCGGGTTGCTGCGAATCGACGAGGACATCCGTTGGTGCAGAGGATGAAGACGGCGCCGATGGCGGCCATGTTGTGCTCCTCTGGTTACTATCGACGATGGGGACACGTACGAGGTCGGCGCAGAGCTCCCGAGCATGGCAGCGCGACGAGGGGATGGCGATGGCCACGCGAGCGGCAGCGGCGGCCGGTGGGGCTGTCGGTGGTCGCGTGGAGCAGGGCTAGAGAGGGATAGAGGCACTAGAGAGATGGGGGTGAGAGGGAAGGTGTTGGGCGTCTCCAGGCGCGTCGGATCAGAGTGGGGAGGAAGCAGGAGGTGGCTTTGCCACCTGTGCGTGCGCCACGCCGTCGTCCTCCTGGCAAAGGAAGGAGACGGCTGGCGCCTGGCTCTGGTGGGCTGGGCCGTGCTGGGCCGTGTCAGGTGAGCGCCAGGTAAGCCATACCTCTCTCCTCTGACTTTTATTTCTATTTTCTATTTTCTGACATTTGTTTCTGATTTAGTAAAATACTAAATCAATTTTAAACTTCATGAAAATAATTGTGTCAACTAAGTAGACTTATACAAAGCCACACAACAATTTTCAGAATTATTGAACATATATTTATATATATAATAAATATAAATCCAATTCAAGTAGTTATCTAATTAATTTCAAATGCCCAAAATAAATATTTATGAAACTCCAAAAATATTGGTTTGAATTTTACCTCTTGCCAATATTTTTACAGAATAACAGGAACATTTCCTTGGACTCATTTGAAAAGATTTTTAACGTTGATTATTTCTGAAGTGATTTCTGAGGGTTTCAACTAACCTCAATTCAACTTTCAGAATTTAGACATGATGCATGGATGCTCTCTTATGCAACTATTGCAAACAATTCTAGGGCTATGACACTCTCTTTCTATATTTGCCTCTTTTTGCCCGTTTGCCTTTTGTTTGCTCATGTGTTGGATTGCTTGTTTGTCGCGATGGCTCAAGATAATACTAAATTGTGTGACTTCACCAATACCAACAACAATGATTTCCTTAGCACTCTGATTGCTCCTCTTACCGATGCTGAATCTTGTGAAATTAATACTGCTTTGCTGAATCTTGTCATGAAAGATCCGTTCTCCGGCCTTCCTAGTGAAGATGCCGCTACCCATCTTAATAGCTTCGTTGATTTGTGTGACATGCAAAAGAAGAAAGATGTCGATAATGATATCGTTAAATTGAAGCTATTTCCTTTTTCGCTTAGAGATCATGCTAAAGCTTGGTTTTCATCTTTCCCTAAAAATAGTATTGATTCATGGAACAAGTTCAAAGATGCTTTTATCTCTAAGTATTTTCCTCCCGCTAAGATCATCTCTCTTAGAAAAGATATTATGAATTTTAAGCAACTTGATCATGAACATGTTGCACAAGCTTGGGAGAGAATGAAATTAATGATACGTAATTGCCCTACTCATGGTTTAAATTTGTGGATGATTATACAAAAATTTTATGCCGGATTGAATTTTGCTTCTAGAAATCTTTTAGATTCGGCCGTGGGAGGCACTTTTATGGAAATCACTTTAGGAGAAGCTACTAAACTCCTAGATAATATTATGGTTAATTATTCTCAATGGCATACTGAAAGATCTACTAAAAAGGTGCATGCGATAGAAGAAATTAATGTTTTGAGTGGAAAGATGGATGAACTTATGAAATTATTTGCTAATAAGAGTGTTTCTTCTGATCCTAATGATGTGCCCTTGTCTACTTTGATTGAGAATAATAATGAATCTATGGATGTGAATTTTGTTGGTAGGAACAATTTTGGTAACAATGCGTATAGAGGAAATTTCAACCCTAGGTCTTATCCTAGTAATCCCTCTAATAATTATGGTAATTCCTACAATAATTCTTATGGAAATTATAATAATATGCCCTCTGATTTTGAATCTAATATTAAACAATTTATTACTTTGCAAAAAAAATTAATGCTTTGGTTGAAGAAAAATTGCTTAAGATTGATGATTTGGCTAGGAACGTTGATAGAATTGCTCTTGATGTTGATTCTTTGAAACTTAGATCTATTCCACCTAAGCATGATATCAATGAGTCTCTCAAAGCCATGAGAATTTCCATTGACGAGTGCAAGGAAAGAACCGCTAGGACGCGTGCTATGAGAGATGCCTTTATTAAAGCGTGTTCTTCTAATTCCTATGAAAATAAAGATGAAGATCTAAAAGTTATTGATGTGTCCCCTATTAAATCTTTGTTTTGCAATATGAATCTTGATAATGATGGGACTGAATATGATCCACCTTCACCTAGAAGGCTTTCTAAGAATTTGGAATTTGTTGATCTTGATGCTAAATTTGGTAAAAGTGGGATTGAAGAAATTAAAACCATAGATGTTGCTAAACCCACTATTATGGATTTCAAGGAATTTAACTATGAAAATTGCTCTTTGATTGATTGTATTTCCTTGTTGCAATCCGTGCTAAATTCTCCTCACGCTTATAGTCAAAATAAAGCGTTTACTAAGCATATCGTTGATGCCTTGATGCAATCTTATGAAGAAAAACTTGAATTGGAAGTTTCTATCCCTAGAAAACTTTATGATGAGTGGGAACCTACTATTAAAATTAAAATTAAAGATCATGAATGCTATGCTTTGTGTGATTTGGGTGCTAGTGTTTCCACGATTCCAAAGACTTTGTGTGATTTGTTAGGTTTCTGTGATTTTGATGACTGCTCTCTAAACTTGCACCTTGCGGATTCCACTATTAAGAAACCTATGGGAAGAATTAATTATGTTCTTATTGTTGCAAATAGGAATTATGTGCCCGTAGATTTTATCGTTCTTGATATAGATTGCAATCCTTCTTGCCCTATTATTCTCGGTAGACCTTTCCTTAGAATGGTTGGTGCAATTATTGATATGAAGGAAGGGAATATTAGATTCCAATTTCCATTAAAAAAGGGCATGGAACACTTCCCTAGAAAGAAAATAAAATTACCATATGAATCTATCTGAGAGCCACTTATGGATTGCCTACCAAAGATGGCAATACCTAGATCTATTCTTGCTTGTTATGCCTAGCTAGGGGCGTTAAACGATAGCGCTTGTTGGGAGGAAACCCAATTTTATTTTTATTCCTTGCTTTTTGCTCCTGTTTAGTAATAAATAAATTATTTAGACTCTGTTTTGGTTGTGTTTTTTGTGTTTAATTAGTGTTTGTGCCAAGTAGAACCGTTGGGAAGACTTGGGGAAAGTCTTGTTGAACTTGCTGTAAAAAACAGAAACTTTAGCGCTCACGAGAACTGCTGTCATTTTTATTTGGAGAGTTATATTTAGTTAATTCTTTTTGCAGATGATTAATAGATAAATTCCTCACGTCCATAAATTTATTTTATAATTTTTGGGGTTCCATATCTTGCGCTAGCTACAGATTACTACAGACTGTTCTGTTTTTGACAGATTCTGTTTTTCGTGTCTTGTTTGCTTATTTTGATGAATATATGGCAAGTAAAATAGTTTATAATCCATAGAGAAGTTGGAATACAGTAGGTTTAACACCAATATAAAAAAAGAATGAGTTCACTACAGTACCTTGAAGTGGTCTTTTGTTTTCTTTCGCTAACGGAGCTCACGAGATTTTCTACTTTAAGTTTTGTGTTGTGAAGTTTTCAAGTTTTGGGTAAAGATTTGATGGATTATGGAACAAGGAGCGGCAAGAGCCTAAGCTTGGGGATGCCCATGGCACCCCCAAGATAATCTAAGGATACCTAAAAGCCAAAGCTTGGGGATGCCCCGGAAGGCATCCCCTCTTTCGTCTACTTCTATCGGTAACTTTACTTGGAGCTATATTTTTATTCACCACATGGTATGTGTTTTGCTTGGAGCGCCTTTTATGATTTGAGTCTTTGATTGTCAGTCTACCACAATCATCCTTGCTGTACACACCTTTTGAGAGCGCCGAATTTGATAGAATACTCTATGTGCTTCATTTATATCTTTTGAGTTATATAATTTTGCTCTAGTGCTTCACTTATATCTTTTAGAGCACGGTGGTGGATTTGTTTTATAGAAACTATTGATCTCTCATGCTTCACTTAGATTATTTTGAGAGTCTTAATAGCATGGTAATTTGCTTAATAATAATATTCTTGGTATTCAAGATTTGTAAAACTTTCTTTTGAGTGCGTTGAATACTAAGAAAAAAATTGATGCTTGATAATTATTTTGAGATATGAGGATGGTGATATTAGAGTCATGCTAGTTGAGTAGTTGTGAATTTGAGAAATTCTTGTGTTAAAGTTTGTGATTCCTGTAGCATGCACGTATGGTGAACCGTTATGTGATGAAGTCGGAGCATGATTTATTTATTGATTGTCTTCCTTATGAGTGGCGGGTGGGGACGAGCGATGGTCTTTTCCTACCAATCTATCCCCCTAGGAGCATGCGTGTAATACTTTGCTTTGATAACTTCTAGATTTTTGCAATAAGTATATGAGTTCTTTATGACTAATGTTGAGTCCATGGATTATACACACTTTCCTTCCTTCCACCATTGCTAGCCTCTCTAATACCGCGCACTTTCCGCCGGTATCATACACCCACCAAATACCTTCCTCAAAACAGCCACCATACCTACGTATCATGGCATTTTCATAGCCATTCCGAGATATATTGCCATGCAACTTTCCACCGTTCCATTCATTATGACACGCTCCATCATTGTCATATTGCTAGCATGATCATGTAGTTGACATTGTATTTGTGGCAAAGCCACCGTTCATAATTCTTTCATACATGTCACCCTTGATTCATTGCATATCCCGGTACACCGCCGGAGGCATTCATATAGTCATATTTTGTTCTAAGTATTGAGTTGTAATTGTTGAGTTGTGAGAAAAATAAAAAGTGTGATGATCATCATTTTTAGAGCATTGTCCCAAGTGAGGAAAGGATGATGGAGACTATGATTCCCCCACAAGTCGGGATGAGACTCCGGACGAAAAATAAAAAAAAATAAAAAGAGGCCATAAAAAGAGAAGGCCCAAAAAAATGAGAGAAAAAGAGAGAAGGGATAATGTTACTATCCTTTTACCACACTTGTGCTTCAAAGTAGCACCATGATCTTCATGATGGAGAGTCTCCTTTGTTATCACTTTCATATACTAGTGGGAATTTTTCATTGTAGAACTTGGCTTGTATATTCCAATGATGGGCTTCCTCAAAATGCCCTAGGTCTTTGTGAGCAAGCGAGTTGGATGCACACCCACTTAGTTTCTTTTGTTGAGCTTTCATATACTTATAGCTCTAGTGCATCCGTTGCATGGCAATCCCTACTCACTCACATTGATATCTATTGATGGGCATCTCCATAGCTCGTTGATACGCCTAGTTGATGTGAGACTATCTTCCCCTCTTTTTGTCTTCTCCACAACCACTATTCTATTCCACATATAGTGCTATATCCATGGCTCACGCTCATGTATTGCGTGAAGATCGAAAAAGTTTTGAAAATTTCAAAAGTATGAAACAATTGCTTGGCTTGTCATCGGGGTTGTGCATGATTTAAATACTTTGTGTGGTGAAGATAGAGCATAGCCAAACTATATGATTTTTAAGGCATAGCTTTCTTTGGCCATGTTATTTTGAGAAGACATAATTCCTTTGTTAGTATGCTTGAAGTATTATTATTTTTATGTCAACATGAACTTTTATCTTGAATCTTTTGAATCTGAATATTCATACCACAATTAAGAAGATTTACATTGAAATTATGCCAAGTAGCACTCCGCATCAAAAAATTTGTATTTATCATTTACCTACTCGATGACGAGCGGGAATTAAGCTTGGGGATGCTTGATACGTCTCCAACGTATCTATAATTTTTGATTGCTCCATGCTATATTATCTACTGTTTTGGACATTATTGGGCTTTATTATCCACTTTTATATTATTTTTGGGACTAACCTATTAACCGGAGGCCCAGCCCAGAATTGTTGTTTTTTGCCTGTTTTAGGGTTTCGAAGAAAAGGAATATCAAACGGAGTTCAAACGGAATGAAACCTTCGGGAACGTGGATTTCTCACCGAATACAACTCAGAAGACTTGGACCCTATGTCAAGCCAATTAACAGGAGGCCACGAGGTAGGGGGCGCGCCTGCCCCCCCCCCCCCAGGCGCTCCCTCCACCCTCGTGGGCCCCCTGTTGCTCCACCGACGTACTTATTCCTCCTATATATATCCATGTACCCCCAAACGATCAGAGACGGAGCCAAAAACCTAATTCCACCATCGCAACTTTCTGTATCCACGAGATCCCATCTTGGGGCATGTTCCGGAGCTCCGCCGTAGGGGGCATCAATCACGGAGGGCTTCTACATCATCATCCAAGCCCCTCCGATGAAGTGTGAGTAGTTTACTTCAGACCTACGGGTCCATAGTTAGTAGCTAGATGGCTTCTTCTCTCTTTTTGGATCTCAATACAATGTTCTCCCCCTCTCTCGTGGAGATCTATTCGATGTAATCTTCTTTTTGCGGTGTGTTTGTTGAGATCAATGAATTGTGGGTTTATGATCCAGTCTATCTATGAATAATATTTGAATCTTCTCTGAATTCTTTTATGTATGATTGGTTATCTTTGAAAGTCTCTTCGAATTATCAGTTTGGTTTGGCCTACTAGATTGGTTTTTCTTACCATGGGATAAGTGCTTAGCTTTGGGTTTGATCTTGCGATGTCCTTTCCCAGTGACAGAAGGGGCAGCAAGGCACTTATTTTATTGTTGCCATCGAGGATAACAAGATGGGGGTTTTATCATATTGCATGAAACTATCCCTCTACATCATGTCATCTTGCTTAAGGCGTTACTCTGTTTTTAACTTAATATTGTAGATGCATGTTGGATAGCGGTCGATGAGTGGAGTAATAGTAGTAGATGCAGGCAGGAGTCGGTCTACTTGTCTCGGACGTGATGCCTATATACATGATCATACCATTCTCACAACTATGCTCAATTCTCTCAATTGCTCAACAGTAATTTGTTCACCCACCGTAGAATACTTATGCTCTTGAGAGAAGACACTAGTGAAACCTATGGCCCCGGGTCTCTTTCTCATCATATCAATCTCCATCACTTTATTATTGCTTTGCTTTTACTTTGCCTTTCACTTTTCACTTTGCATCTCTATACCAAAAATACCAAAAATATTATTTATCATCTCTATCAGATCTCACTTTCGTAAGTGACCGTGAAGGGATTGACAACCCCTAAGCGCGTTGGTTGCGTTGAGCTATTGTTTTTGTGTAGGTACGAGGGACTCGTGCGTAGCCTCCTACTAAATTGATACCTTGGTTCTCAAAAACTAAGGGAAATACCATGCTACTTTGCTGCATCATCCTCTCCTCTTCGGGGAAATCCAACGCAAGAGGTAGCAGGCATGGGCGAGGAGATCCATGGATCGGGACGAGGTGCAGTGCTGCTCTCTCCCTACCTCTCTCTAACGGCGCACGCACATGAGAAAGGGATCGATGGGGGAGATGGGGATCGGGCAAGCGGCGGCGCTGAATGGGCATCGAGGGAGAGAGCGAGTGGAGGGGTCGGGGCTAGGTTAGGTGCGGTTGGGCCTTGGCCTCGGCTGCTGGGCTGAACAGGAGGCCCAGGTGGGCTACAGGGATGGATGCCTAGCTGGGTTTCCCCCTCCGTTTTCTATTTCTCACAAGAAGAAAGAAAGAAAAAAACACATGAGATAAAAGAAATGACTAGAGGAGTAGCAAAGGAGTTTGGCAGGGAGAAAAATCTTTACGGACTCACAAAAATGTGAAGGATGACAATAAAATGGTTCGAGCATTCTTCGTGGAATTAAGATTCGCACAAGGTTGAATTTCAAAACCCATTCCAACGAACTACAAATGGGTTGAAATTATAGGAGATGACCCTACACACTAGATGTGATTTATGGGCAGATCTGGAACATTTATGGATAAGTAAAATTGCAACTCAATTTTACTAAAAAGGCTCCAAAGGAAGAAAAGAAGTGGAGTTGGATAAAAAGGAAATTGAAGAACGGTGCAAATGTGTTATGGGTGAATCCAAGCCAATGGAATGGTTTAATATAGCTCCCTAAATATTAAGAGGATATGTTATAAAGAGAATCACCATGTGAATTCCCTCGGTTTAAATGGACCGAAGATCTATACGATTTATTTAGTTGAGTTGCAAAAGAATTAATGATATGATACATGATGACAAGACGCAATGCAAAATATGCAATGAAGAATGCAACGAACCAAACAAATCACACGATGAAACCCGGAATTCATGAAAGGCACCTGAAGCTCCAGTCTTGGGGCGTCACACAGGGTGTGGGCCCCCTGGCCTTAATTTATTTCGCCAGTATTTTTATATATTCCAAAAATATTCTCCGTTGATTTTTCAGGTCATTCTGAGAACTTTTATTTCTACACAAAAATAACACCATGGCAATTCTGCTGAAAACAGCGTCAGTCCGGGTTAGTTTCATTCAAATCATGCAAGTTAGAGTCCAAAACAAGGGCAAAAGTGTTTGGAAAAGTAGATACAATGGAGACGTATCAGGTCACTCCCTGGCCGTGCTCCCAACCTGAACCGCAACAGGGAGAGAGGCCACGCCCTGCTCTATGCCGATTACTTTGCGAACACCCCGCTCTTCAAGCCAGATAAATTATGTCGCCATTTTCATATGGCAAGGCATGTGTTCAATCGTATCCGAGAGGGATTGATTGCTCATTAACCATACTTCGAGTGCAAGACGGATGCCCTTGGCAAGCTTGGATTCTCCTCTTACCAGAAATGCACCGCAGCCATCCGCATGCTTGCATATGGAATTCCAGGCGATCTGGTGAATGAGTATGTGCATATGAGTGAGACAACATGTCTGATGTCAATGTACAAGTTCTGCAGGCTGTGATCGAGGTGTTTGGCCCTGAGTACTTGAGGCAGCCAACTGCCGCTGATATAGAGAGATTGTTGGAGACCAACGCAGCTAGAGGCTTTCCAGGCATGCTTGGCAGCATAGATTGTATGCACTGGGAGTGGAAGAACTGTCCATTTGCTTGGCAGGACCAGTACAAGGGGCATGTCAAAGCATGCACTGTCATATTAGAAGTGGTGGCTTCGCAGGATCTTTGGATATGGCATTCTTTCTTCGGCATGGCAGGTTCTCCCAATGATATCAACGTGCTGCAGTGTTCTCCAGTCTTCGCAAGGCTTGCAGAAGGCCATTCCCTACCTGTCAACTTTGAGATCAACGGCCACCGGTACAACAAGGGATACTATCTAGCTGATGGTATATATCCTCAGTGATCAACTTTTGTGAAGACAATCTCGAACCCCCAAGGTGAGAAGGGGAAGAGATTTGTCCAAATGTAAGAGAGTGCTAGAAAGGATGTGGAACGTGCTTTTGGTGTGCTTCAATCCTGATGGGGTATCGTTTGAAACCCTGCACTGTCATGGGATGAAGGGGAGCTTTGTGAGGTGATGACTGCTTGTGTGATCATGCACAACATGATCGTCGAGGACGAGCGTGATGACAGTATCTGCGACAAAGGATTTGATTATCAAGGTGAAAATGTTAAGCCCCTGCACCAAGAACCGGCCACGTTTGAACAGTTTGTCCAATTCCATCGTGAGCTGCGTGATTGGCCCACTCATTTGGATCTTCAAAATGACTTGGTTGAGCACGTGTGGGATCACATTGACAACCAATAGATGTATTGGTTCATTTTATATTCATTCAAGATAATTTCGATTTGGTTGTAAAACTATTTTATTAGAGACAATTTTGATTGGGTTGTCAAACTATTTTTATTTTCAAACAATTAATATTTGGACGTGCAAACTTGTTTTGATATGAAAATATGAGCATTTTTGACCCTGACGAACAGGATGGGGCAAACAGATGTGGCCGCGCGCTGGGCGTACGACCACCGCATCTCATGACAGGCCCGAACACGACCCCATCGCTTTACCCAAATGAACCGATTCCAGGCAAAGCAGACGTTCGTTTGAGGTCGCGCGGTGGAGTTGGCCTGAGCTGCTGCCATCGCCGGATCTCTCTCGCAAAGGAAACAAGGGGGATACGTCAAGGACACCAGGTCTGTCCCCCGGATGCAATGCGGCAGTTTGCAACAGGATTGACCAGTCAACGTTTGGAGGTAGAAGAGAAGATATGTCAGTCCGTTTCCTATCCAACGGTTCCTATACAATCGACTGAAACTGAAAACGTTTTCAGCTATCTCCTCAAGAATAGGCGGTCCCTACAATTTAGATCTCTTGTTCCACCGTAAAATCCGGCTCCATGGGCTTCTTGAGCGCCCTGCCGTCGCAGCTGTGCCGTCGGCACCTCACGCTCCCTCCCGCCCGCCCGTCGCCTGCCTGTGGCATCATGTGCTCCATGGACGCGCGGCGTCGCTTGTGCCGGCGCCACGCGGCCTGGATGAAGCACGCCGCCCACGTCCGCCACTGGTGCGAGTAGAACCGGAACCTGTGCCGGATCCGCGCGCTGTGCAGGCGCCGGAACTGCGACGCCACGAACCGGAGGTCCTCCGCGACGAGCGCGAACGCCTCGACCACGGAGACGGCCCGCACGGTGCGCGTGGACCGCGGCAGGTACTCGGAAGGCCGCGGGTCCAGCGCCCACGTCAGGAGCTCCTCCCCGCAGAACTCCCCTGCCCCGATGCGGCACGAGTTGAAGAACCCGGACCGCCCCCCCTGCGTCGTGTACGAGTCGAGGTACCCTCGGATGATGAAGAGCATCGAGTCCACGGGGTCCAGCTCGCGCACCAGCCGCGTGCCACGGGTGTAGAGCGCCGGCCGCAGCCGCTCGCAGATGGCCTCCAGCGTCCGCTCGTCCATCTCGTCGAACAGTGGCACTCGCCGGACGAGGTCGAGGCAGAGGTGGCGCTTGATGTCGCGGCGGATGTCCATGGGGAGGTCCTTGAGCAAGGCCTCCTCGTCCACGCCGCGGGTGGCCACCCATTTGTACTGCTGGTACCTCCTCACGCACTGCTTCAGCGGCTGGGGTATCTGCCGGTGGTGCATCCACCGCTCCATGTCCGTCCGCTTCGTCCGCCACTCCTCCAGTCGGATCATCGTCGCTTGAAGATACGACTGCAAAGACAAAAATACTAGAAATGTCAGTTCTTCTACAACTTCTCGTTTATTGTTTGCTGCAAGATTGATGGAGTGGAAGCAAGGAGATCTTACTTGCATGTTGCCAATGAGCAGAGCAAACAATACAAGCCCAAGGATGCCAATGACGATTGCAAAGCTTATCTCTCCAATGTACAAGCTCGTCGCCAGATTCTGTCCCAGGCAACTGAAACATTTTTGTATTAGTTAGAAACATGGCCAATATGTAAATGATACATACTACAGTGTAGCGTGCATGCATGGAGTAATTTCAAACCTGAGGTTCTTGAGTCCCCACCAGAAGCAGTAGAAGTACTTCTGGGTGAAGGCCGACGTGGTGAGCTTATAGTTGAAGGCCTCCGCGTAAATCCCAAACTGGTAGAAACTATTGTCCGGAGTGCACAATCTCGTTATGTTGCTCAGCTCGTACCAGATGGTCCTGTTGCTACTGACGGTGTTGCAGTCGAAGAACTCGGTCCGACACATGGGGCCCTCCAGATTGCACGCCTCTCTCCAGCACGCCTCCTGCCTCTGCACCGAGAAGAGGTACCACAATGCTCCCAGCACGTGGCTTGCCAGCATGTAGAGTATGAGGTTATACGCCGCGCTGGCCCATGCGTTCTCCGTCATGGCTCCAGTCGCCATGACGATCTGCCTCGTGAGCGGGAAGATCTGGAAGAGCCGCGGGAGGTACTGGAAGATGATGCTGAACCGGAGGATATCCTTCCGGTTTGCCGTGGCGGATTCCTTCAGCATAGGCACGACGACCCAGATCACGAACTGTGGATACCGAGGAGAAACACACAAAGTTACAGAAGATTTGTGCAGAGCATTTCAGTTCTTGCGATTCATGGCAAAGAGCACTGGATGTAACCGTCCGTTACCTGTGGTAGAGGCAGCGCGGTGATGAGATCAAACCAGAAGGCCCGTGATAGATACCTCATGGCGATCTTGTATGGCTGGATCACGAGCTCTCCTCTCCCAAACACACGGGAAGACGGGGCGATGAACGCCGTCCGGAAGCGGAGGCAGATGTGGGCCGCGTAGAACACGTCCAGCAGCGACCGTATGACGGAGAGCATGAGCGCCAGCGAGTGCTTGAACTCGATGCACATGTTCTGCTGGGTTCCGGTCAGGTAGAGGAACAGCGGGTCGACGAAGAGCGAGAGCAGGCACGCCGTGAGGAAGATCTTGTTCCACAGGTGGATCACCCGGCCGCGGGGGTCGAAGAAGATGTGGCTGCCAGAGTGCATCAGCGACTCCAGCTCCTCCGAGAAGGCGCGTGACAGCACCCTGTCCCTGATGCTTCTGCACGGCCTCTCCGGGCAGACCCGGGAGCCCAGCTTGCATTTCCTTGGATCGTGAGGCAGCTTGCTGTGGCTCTTGCTTGCTGTTGATGGGATCTCCAGGGAGATTGCTTTCAACTGCTGCACCTCGAGGTCGTTCTGGAACCTAGAATTGGTAATGCAGCAGAGAAAATATGTGAGAAAATATATCATCTGAATCTGGAAACAATCAGTCAAACAATTTTTCCTTTTGGAACATATAGTACAGTACACTGCAATGGTGATATTGGTGAAACCTAACACGTAAATCCTTGAGAACTGAAATGTCAAGCCAACAATTTTACCCTGATAAGCAAGGTGATATTGGTCGAGTGGAGGCTCACCTGACGTTTCGTGAACCACAGCATGCCATGCCCGCTCTTTAACAGCTCCTGGTCAAAATTATCACGTATAGAGGCATGAGTAGATAACTTATAAGCAAGAGTATTGGCGTCTTGTGAAAACAGGCACACCACCATTACTGTCTTCTTCAGCCAAAGGGAAAAGTGACGGCAACACTGTGCTGAGCCACGAGAATCAATCGAAAGGCCATCTGCAACTAATTTTACAGGGATCTCGTGATTCTTCTGTACATAAAGGCAGATCGACCAGAGGAAAATTTTGTTGACATTTTTTCATTTGGACAGGCAAACACTGAGAACATGTGATCAGGCTATCAACCTGCATGTGACGCTCCTTTATTGTTTACTTTGGGTCTGATGTTTAAGCTCAAAACCTAGAATGCATGAATCCTTGGCCATTCATTCAGCTTTAATGATTGTGTCCGAAAGGAAAAAATTCGTGAAGTTCGAGTTGTCGCAGATGGACCGTTCGTACAATTTCATACCGCGTATAGAGTTTTAATGACTTCTCATGACAGATAAGAAGGTGGACATTTTACCTCTACTAGGACAGAATATAGTATGATGATCATTTATCTGGTGAATTGCAACTGGCCCTAATGATGCTTCTCAATGATATTGGATTGGATATCATCATCATGGGATGTTGGAGTTTATGAACACAACGAAATGACAAGATTTTCAGGAATGCTGTCCACAGCACCAATAACCGGAGTTTCAACATGAAATAACTACTCAAGATCACTATGATGCACATTAAACCACAAAAGGCAGAACAACTCAAGAACTGGTGCACTGTTGAGGGGAAACCCTAGGTCCGGTTTCTTCTTGGAGGCACTGTAAAGGCCTGCGGCTGCGCCCCTCTTCGAGCTCAGGGGAAACCCTAAGTCTGGTTCCTTCGGACTGGATGGCGACGGTGTCTCGGCGTCCTCCTTCTTGGAGGCGTTATCTTGCTCCCTCGCGGTGTCCCCTATTTTGGTTCTGGAGATGCTGGTGCTCTTGTTGGTTCGGCATTGCCGCCCTTGGGTCGCGCATGGTAGGTTTAGCTATGTTGTATCCTCCATTCGGGCCGAACATTCCTTGTCTCTATCTGCTTCAGGCATCATGTTCACGTCTGCTGCGTTCGTATCATGTGTTGTACCTCTATTTGTACTCATTCTATTTCTTCTGTCAATGCGATACGCAAACTTTGCATATTCGCGAAAAACTGGTGCACCGTTCATCTGTGAACATGAAAAATTGATTATCCTTCTATTTCCTTTGTGGCCTGGAAAAGGAATTGGTTGATGCAATCTTTATTGAGACTCTCTGTATATTCTGTACGTATAATAATAGAAAATTACCTTTGTCCAAAAATAATAATAGAAAATTACCATAGAACAATTGTTCCATGATCTCGGGGTACCAAAAAATAAAATCATTTCTTTTGACATAATTAAGGTAATATATAAGTTATCTTGAGACGAATAATTAGCAATGATTTCCCACATTTTGCTTTTGCGTAGCGTGACCTGAATCATGTGACGCACAGGTCATGGTTACTTCGCACTAGCAAGTTGCATGTCGATGGAAATGTAGCATTGTGTGACTTTGTCCTGGAATCGATAGCTTTGCAAGGCCTATTTATTTTTCATTGCAAACACGTTCGTGTCTGGCAGCAGTGTTTTGCAGAAAACGATACCAAAGAAAAGTAATTTGTCAGCGATCTCCACTGATGTGTAGGACCAACACATTAGTAGAGCCTTTTTTGTGTGCATAAATTAGTAGTGATTGTTTTTCAGAAAAAAATAGTGTTTTTTTCTAATTATTTCGGCAAACACATCTATAAGTTTAGTACAAAATGATGGCAAGCTGATTGAATGTAAAATAATGATAAACTATTTTAGTAAAAATATTGAGTGCAAAACTATGACAAGTCATTTCAGTAAACAAATTCAGTATGAAACTATGGCAAGCTGTTTCACCAAACAACAATTAACCAGGTTGAATGCACATTTATGGTAAGCCATCTCAACAAAACGATTAAATGCAAAACTATGGTTATTTATTTTCTTTAAACAGATTGAGCGCAAAACTATGGCAAGTTGTTATTTCAGCATAGCAGTGAAATTAATAGCGAAAACGAATTAGACATCCAACGCTATTCGAACTCGCACGATGTCTCAATATAAATGCATATGTGCCATGGGAGAGAATTGATAGTCATTATTGTTCGTAAACTTGTTGAGATGGCTTGCCATAGTCATTTTTTCCATAATCGATGAACTTTTTCCTTCTATTAGACACGTTTTTCTTTTTCCTTTTTTTTAAATTCGAGAAAAAAATTCTTCACTTTTTTCCGGAAAATGGACGAACTTTTTGTTTACAAATTCAATGAACTTTTTCCATAATCGATGAACTTTTTTTCAAATCTGGCGAACTTTTTTTAACTTCGATGAACTTTTTTTGAATTCGATGAACTTTTTTCCAAATTCGATGAACTTTTTTCAAATCCGATGAACTTTTCTTCAAAATCGATGAACTTCTTTTCATATTAGATGATTTTTTTTAAAATTCGATGAACTTTTTTTAAATTCGATGAACTTTTTTCAAATTCGATGAACTTTTTTCAAATTTGATGAACTTTTTTCGTATTCGATGAACTTTTTTTGAATCCGATGAACTTTTTTTTGAATTCGATGAACCTTTTTTAAAATCCAATGAACTTTTCTTCAAAATCAATGAACCTTTTTTCAAATCTGAAGAACTTTTCTTCAAAATTGATAAACTTTTTTCATATTCGATGAACCATTTTTAAATTCGATGAACTTTTTTCAAATTTGATGAACTTTTTTTCGTATTCGACAATTTTTTTTCCAAAACTGATGAACTTTTTTGCAAATTCGGTGAACTTTTTTTCGAATTCAATGAACTTTTTCCTAAGAACCAGAGTATGTACTGTAGAAAACCTGTTGGTTTTTTCCTAAGAGAAATCATGACATAATGTAGCAATTCTGGGGAAGAGAAAAAAAAAGCGATCGAGCGATCGAGTGTGCGGCTAGCGAGCGGGAGCCAGCGCACGTTGCTGGGCCAAGCCCATGCAAGCGACGCAGCGGGCGCTGGGTTCGCTAGCGGGCGCTGAAGGCGCTGGCGACGAGCTCTCCACATGTAGCCCCCACTCAACCCACCCGATAGCTATGTCTCGCCCGTAGCGTCACTATGGCTTTACGTCGCAGTTGGTTTGCTCTTTTCTGATTTTCTACAGGTTTTTTCCAATGTTTTTTATTATAATTGGTTTTCTTAGCTTTTTCACCGGTTTTCTTCCATTTTTCTTTCTTTCTAGATTATACTTTGGTTTTCTTTATTTCTTTCTTGGGTTTTGTCAGGACCCCGACTCGATGTCACATCGATCTAGCTGGTAACACCTCATATCACTTTGCGGCCTCACGCACGGTATCCCCACGGGTGTCGTCTTACCTTTTCCCGGGACCGTTTGCGCCTTTTGGCTCACGTATATGATAGTGTCGCTAGCATCCATATGATAAGGAGCCCGGGCTGACATGACTAGTCGTAGACCCAAAGTGGCACAGACTTACAGGGACAGGCATCCATGACCCAGCTTCGAACGTGTCGGTCATCAGCAAGTGGGTCCGGGCTGTAGCACTGGGCTAGCAGGACTCCGGTAAACCGGGCTGTAGCGGGCTAACAGGACTCCGGTACTCAAAGCGTGACATTTCCCCGAAGGGACAGACACAGGAACGAAGAAGGACACATGCCGGCCAGCCTAAGTGTTCCAGAGCAGTAGCAAGCTACCATGGCTCAGCGGTAACACTAGGAGACATTTCCCGGTAAGAGAGGCTACTAAAGATAAACAACTAGATAGTCAGATCCCACACATACCAAGCATTTCAATCATACACACAATATGCTCGATATGTGCAAATACAACGAAGCATCACAACATGACTCTATGACACAAGTACTTTATTTAAGGCTCAGGGAGCCATACATAACATACACAAAGGTACGGGTCTCACGACCCATCATACAAGTCATACAGTCATACAAACCAGCAGCGGAAGTACATTGTCTGAGTACAGACAACTAGTAAAATAAAAGAGGCTTGGAAAGCCTAGCTATACTACGTGGTCCATCACAAGTTCAGGGTCACCACCTGGGTCTTTAGCCTACTCGTTGATGTCAACGTCTACATAGAACCCATCAGAAGGGGTTGCAGCGTCTTCTGTAAAAATGTAGATTATAGCAACATGAGTACAAAGGTACTCAGCAAGACTTACATCAGATCCTACATACATGCATAGTGTCAAGAAGGGTTGGTGGAGTTATTGCAGCAAGCCAGCTTTGACTCTTGGCTAGGCTATCCTACGATACCCCAACTTGAAATGTTTTGCGCACACGAGTCCACTACTCACCACTTCAATACCCTACCGAGGATCCACCTCCATCTTCCTACGGAAGAGCCATCCTCGGCACTCACACTTATCTTGAGAATTTTAGTAGTTTCCATTTACTTGTCTATGAACTGTATAGGCAACCAAGTAGTCCTTTACCGCGGACGCGGCTATTCGAATAGACCATGTTAACCCTGCAGGGGTGTACTTCTTCATACATGTTTCCACCACTTAGCGTCTGCACACGACATGTGCTCGGCAGACTTCAAACGAAAGCCGACGTGGGTGTAGACCACGACCTACCTAAACACTTAAGCCTCTAGTCCAGGTTTATCGCCTATTCAGGTTCCATCCGCAGGGAGTCCGGCCGAGGTTTCCCATACGGCCCCGAACGATGTGAACAGGGTTCCCGAGATACCTAACGGGTATTCGGTACACCGTGCCACGTACCTACCGCATCACAGCCCACCCCTACGGTCAGCGCTGTCCACAGCCTCCAGTAGGCTACAAACACCAGAAACTACTTGCAACTCCTGGACAGAGAGCTAGGGTGAATAAGAAGTCGAGCGGGGTCATATTTCAGGGCCCAATGCATGGTAGTAGCTGTGTCTTAAATCACATATACAGATCTCAGTGCTTAAGGTCGGCTTCAATGAAACAACCCACCATGTACTCCTACATGGCCTCTCATCGATACCTTTACCAAATCGTGTTCACCACACCACTCTCATTACCGACATAATCATTTCACTCTAGCCCATCACCCAGATGAACCAGACCTAACACGACTCTAAGCATAGCAGGCATAGCAAGGTAGGAACAACACATACATATGGCTCAATCAACTCCTACACATGCTAGTGGGTTTCATCTAGTTACTGTGGCAATGACAGGTCATGCAGAGGAAATGGGTTCAACTACCGTAGCACACAGCAGTTTGAATCGCGTTGTCTTAATGCAGTAAAAGAGAGCAGGAGCGAGAACATGAGATTGTATCGATATGATCAAATGGTTGGTTGCTTGCCTGATGGTTCGATGCACTGATATGGTTCTTCGTTAGGGTAATCACGGTACTCCTCGGGGGTAGAACCTGTCGCAAAGGACATCGATACTCAAGCATCACCAAACAATGTGCAACAATATGATGCATGCATGAAACATGGCAATATGAGTGTGTTGGGCTAATGCAACTAAAACCAGAAGGGTTTGAACAAATTTGAATCAAAGATTCAAATTTCAAACTCCAAACATGGCCTTTTAAAGTCCTTTTCCTTGTTCTGCTTAAAACATCAATTTAACTTGTTTGATCATGCATGAAAATAGTACAGATGGATAGATTGGATTTTTCTGATCATTTTTCATATATAATTTGTCCAATTTGGAGTTACAGAATAAAAGTTATGAATTTTTGAAGTTTAAATAATATTCTGGAATATCCTGATTTAATTTAAATCCAGAAAATCAATTACTGCGTCAGCCTGACGTCAGTGTGACGTCAGCAGGTCAACGGAACAGGTCTGGGTCAAACCTGACAGTGGGTCCCGCATGTCAGGGTGATTATTTTAATTAAAATTTAATTAAAACTAATCCTGTTTAATTAACAGGGCTGGGCCCCACCTGTCATTGACTCAGGGGAGTCAACCAGGGCCCACCCGTGGTCAAAGTCAAAGTCGGCTGCCGGCGTTTAGCCGCCGGCGAGCCCGACGCGGCGGCGGAAGTGGTTTTGGCCATTTCGGCCACCAAATGGACCGCGGAGACCACCGGAGTGGAGCTGAGGACAACCCGCAGCTCTTGGCGGAGTCCGTTGGGGTCGGGGTGGCCGGAGTCGACGCCGGCGACGACTTTGGCGGCCACCGGGGTTCGGCCGAGGATGAACTTGGCGCTAGAGGGGTCGGTGAGGCTCGTGGAGTGGCTAGCTAGGTGCTGTGGGACTCGGTGAGCAAGATGGACACCATCTTGTGGCCGGAGTGTGGCCGGAAACACGTCGGCGACGAGGTCCGCGACGGCGCGTGCGGGTGAGCTTGGTGCGCTCGCTGTGGTGCTCGAGAGAGAGAAAGAGAGGATGGGGAAGTTAGCCCAGCTCACTGTGGTCTTGACGGAGAGGACGGCGTGGTCGGGGACGAGCTGCTGCGGCGGCGACGGCGAAGGGGATCTCCGGCGATGGCGGTTCGGGCGAGGTTGGTGCGGCGGCTTCGAGGCACGCGAGCGCTCGGGGCTCGGCTAGCTCGAAGGAGTAGAGGGCGGCGGAGCTTCTGGACAGGGTGGCGCGGCATGGAGACGACGGGGAGCACGGCTACGACGGTGGTGCGGCGACGGTGGCGTCGGCCATGGCGTGGGAGCGCGAGGGAGAGGAGCTGGGGGCGAATGGAGGTGTCCAGGAGGGTCGGGGCGCGACGTGGAGCTCGTCCAGGCCATCAGGGCGGCGAGAGGGGGAGGCCGGGCGGCGTGCAGCTGCGTGGCGAGCTGCGGTGCCGCCGCCGAGCACCTTGGCTGCCTGCCTGGCAAGCCAAGCAGCTCGCTGGAGCGGTGGCCGGGCTGGGCCGGCCAGGTGGGCTGGCTGGTGGGCCTGCGGTGGCGCCAGGTAGGTTTTCCCCTTTTTTTTGTTTCTGTTTTTATTTAATATATCTGCAACTTTGTTGAATTAAATAAAATACCTAGGCAACTTCAAAAATCACCAAACTATTCCTGGCCCATAGTTGGATTAATTCCAACATGAAACATTTTAGTTTGGAGATATTTGAGCATTTAAATATTTTATATTATTTTAGATGCCCAAATTCAAATATTTATGATTTAATTCAAAAACCCTAGGATGGCCTAGGAAAATGTGCACCACTTTTGGCAGAGGCTCTGAACCAAGGCAAAAATGATGGGCATTTTAGAAGGGCATTTCAGGTTCATTGAAAAATTATTTTAGTAACCCTAGTTGGTTTCAGAGGGGACTGGGGGTTCTGTCATCCCCATTTCAAGTTTCTGATGAAAGAGTAAACATGATGCAACACTCTAATGCATGACTAGCTAGGGTGTGACAACTCACCCCCACTCAAAAGAATCTCGTCCCGAGATTTGGGTTTCTCCGGGAAGAAGGCGGGATACTCGAGTCGAAGACGATCCTCCCTTTCCCAAGTTGCTTCATCCTCAGAATGGTGCGACCATTGAACCTTGAGAAACTTGATATTATGACGTCGCGTGGTACGTTCGGCTTGATCGAGGATACGAATGGGGTACTCTCGATATGTAAGATCATCTTGGAGATCAAGCGTTTCGTGGTCCACTTCACGGATAGGATCCGAGAAGCAACGCCTGAGTTGAGAAACGTGGAAGACATCGTGAACTCTGGAGAGGTGCGGAGGTAGTTCCAACTGGTAGGCAACTTCTCCTCGTTTGGCAAGAATGCGAAAAGGTCCAATGTAACGAGGAGCCAATTTGCCTTTGATACCGAAACGATGGGTTCCCTTCAGAGGGGTGACCCGAAGATAAGCCTTCTCGTCAACCTCGAAAGTCATAGCCCTATGTTTTCGGTCATATTGACTCTTTTGACGAGATTGGGCTGTTTTCAACTTTTCACGAACGATACGAACTTGTTCTTCTGCTTCCTGAATCATATCCGGGCCAAAGAATTTTCTTTCCCCGGTCTCTGACCAGTTAAGGGGTGTTCGACATCGTCGTCCATAGAGAACTTCAAAAGGGGCTTTACCCAAGCTAGATTGATAGCTGTTGTTGTAAGCGAATTCGGCAAATGGAAGGCACTTCTCCCAGTCCATTCCGAAAGAGATAACAGAGGCTCGAAGCATGTCTTCTAGAATCTGGTTGACGCGTTCCACTTGACCACTCGACTGAGGGTGGAAAGCGGTGCTGAAGGAGAGACGGGTTCCCATAGCATTTTGAAAACTTTCCCAAAATCGAGAGGTGAAAAGACTTCCTCGATCCGAGTTAATTTCCAAAGGAACACCATGAAGGGACACTATTCGGGAGATGTATAAGTCTGCCAGCTGACTAGCGGTTATACTCTCACGAACAGGTAGGAAATGGGCTACTTCGGAAAGACGATCGACCACGACGAAAATAGCATTATTCCCTCTCTTGGTCCTGGGAAAACCGGTAATGAAATCCATACCAATTTTATCCCATTTCCATTCAGGAATAGCTAAAGGTTGAAGGGTGCCAGCAGGCCGTTGATGCTCTGCTTTTACACGACGACAGACGTCGCAATTTGCAATATACTGAGCAATTTCTCTCTTCATCCTAGTCCACCAGAACCTCTGGCGTAGGTCCTGATACATTTTAGTGCTACCGGGATGAATGGTGAGAGGAGATTCATGAGCCTCCTTAAGAATCAACTGCCGTAGATGCTGGTTCTTGGGAACCACTAGACGGTTCTCAAAGTACACAACACCATGATCATTAGTGGAGAAACAACTAGCACCTCCGCTAGCAATGTTCTCTTTGATTTTAGATATTCCCTTATCTCGCTTTTGGGCAGCGATGATTTGATCCGTAAGAGTAGGTTTTGCCACCAAGGTGGAAAGAAAACCTTGAGGAACAATGTGAAGGTTAAGTTTCCGAAATTCCTCATGGAGAAGCGGTTGACTTTGTTGTAACATCAGGTTGTTACAATAAGATTTACGACTTAGCGCATCAGCCATGACGTTGGCTTTCCCTGGGGTGTAGGTTATTCCTAAGTCGAAGTCTGTGATCAATTCAACCCAACGTCTCTGCCTGAGATTCAAATCCGGTTGGGTGAAAATGTACTTCAGGCTTTGGTGATCAGTGAATATTTCGCAACGATTACCGAGGAGGTAATGTTGCCAGGTCTTAAGTGCATAGACTACGGCTGCAAGCTCTAGATCATGAGTAGGATAATTCTCCTCATGTGGGTGCAATTGCCGTGAAGCGTAAGCAATTACGTGTCGATCTTGCATAAGAATGCAACCTAGTCCTTGTCGCGAGGCGTCGCAGTAGATAACAAAGTCCTTGGAGAAGTCTGGCGGTACCAGTACGGGAGCAGAGGTCAGGCGTCTTTTCAGTTCCTGAAAGCTGTGCTCACATTGTGGAGTCCATTCGAACTTCTTATCTTTCTTGAGGAGTTCGGTTAGAGGTTTAGCAACTTTGGAGAAGTTCTCGACAAAGCGACGACAATAGCTCGCTAAGCCTAGAAAACTCCGAACTTGCTTGACCGATTCAGGCGGAGTCCAATCAAGGACGGCTTGAACTCGCTCAGGGTTAACAGCAATACCTTTACCAGATATTACATGACCCAGATAGGTCACTTCTGGCAACCAGAATTCACATTTAGAAAATTTGGCATAAAGGCGATGCTCTCGAAGTTTCTGCAACACTAGCCTTAGATGTTCGGCATGTTCTTCCTCGTTCTTGGAGTAGATGAGTATATCATCGAGGTAAACCACGACGAATTTATCCAAATACTCCATGAAGATTGAGTTCATTAACCGAGAAAAGGTGGCTGGAGCGTTGGTTAAACCGAAGGACATGACGGTGTACTCGTATTGGCCATAACGAGTAACAAAGGCCGTTTTAGGAATGTCCCCGTTTCTGATTTTGATTTGATGGTATCCCAACCTCAAATCCATCTTGGAGAAGACTGAGGATCCAGCGAGCTGATCATACAGATCATTGATCCTGGGAAGTGGATATTTGTTTTTGATTGTGACCAAATTGACAGGTCGGTAATCTACAACCATCCGGTCCGTACCATCCTTCTTCTTGACGAATAGGACGGGGCAAGCCCACGGAGATGAGCTAGGTCGGATGAAACCCTTTTTCAAGGACTCATCGAGTTGTTTCTTAAGCTCGGCTAGTTCTAGGGGTGCCATCTTATAGGGTCTTCTAGCAATCGGAACGGTTCCTGGAATGAGGTCTATTACGAACTCAACATCCCTGTCAGGTGGAACACCTGGCAATTCCTCTGGAAAGACATCCGGGAAGTCACGGACTACCGGAACGTCCTCAAGGTCTGGCAAGGGGCTGGCGTTAAGAGAATATAATTGTCGCTTGGCTATTCGGGTCAAGACATTGACTATCTTCCCCGAAGGATGGGTGAGTTGAACAGTCCTAGAGAAGCAATCAATTTTGGCTTGATGAGCTGACATCCAGTCCATACCCAAAATGACATTAATATCTGAAGATTTAAGGGCTATCAAAGATGCGAGAAAAACAAGTCTGTCGACTTGGATTTCATTTCCATGGCTTACTCTAGAGGTTTGCCATTTGGATCCCGGAGTTTGAATTACCATAGAGGTTGGCATATCACCGAATGCGACGTTATGCAAGTGAGCATAGTTTTCAGATATAAAAGAATGAGAGGCTCCTGTATCGAAAAGAACAGATGCCGGGTGGCAATTAACAAGAAGCGTACCGAGAACGACGTTGGGATCCTCTTGAGCTTCTTCGGCAGAGATACAGTTGACATGGCCACGTGTAGCAGCGACCGGCTTGGCGTGGAATATTTTTCATGTCGGCTTGCCACGGCCAACGGCTTTAACAGATTGATTGGGGTTGGTCTGGGGACACTCACGCATATAGTGGCCAGATTCCCCACACTTGAAACAAGTCACGGAACTGGTACGTGGAGGAGCATTATTGGTTGGACCCCCATAGGGCTTGGCCGGTGCAGACTGTTGAGCGGGGCGAGGCGCCTGGAAAGATGGCCTCGGTGTGAACCTGGGTGGCAGGGCAGTGTTGGGTACCCACACGCGGCGCTTTTGAGGACCAGCACCGGATGAGGAACCCATGTCACGGCTATGCTTGCGTGTTGCGTCATAGTCAGTCTGACCAGTTTCAGCACTGATGGCTTTGTTGACAAGTTTCGAAAAGGATGTGCACTCATGCAGACGGAGGTCACGGCGAAGCTCAGGACTAAGGCCCTTACGGAACCTTGCTTGCTTCTTGGCGTCAGTAGACACTTCCTCAGTTGCATATCGGGCGAGATTACCAAACTCCCTGCTATAGACATCCACAGAAAGTCGGCCTTGGGTGAAATTGCAGAATTCCTCACGTTTACGGTCCATGAGACCCTCCGGAATGTGATGTTCACGGAAAGCCTCACTGAACTCAGCCCAAGTAGTGACATGGCCCGCTGGGCGCATAGCTCCATAATTCTCCCACCATAGACTGGCGGGGCCTTCAAGATGATATGCAGCAAAGGTGACCTTGTCAGCCTCCGCTACCAGCGCGGAACGCAGTTTGTGAGAGATACTGCGAAGCCAGTCATCAGCGTCGAGAGGCTCGACGGAGTGGTGGAACGTGGGTGGATGCAATTTGATAAAATCACTGAGTGACACCACGTTAGCCCTCTGATGGTGTGTTGTATTCTGTTCAATACGCTCCAACAAACGGTTTGTCTCCCGCTTGTTTCTCTCAGCTTCCATCATAACCTCGGCTAGTGAAGGAGGATGAGGCAGATTTTCATTCCTGCCCTCACTGCCTTCGGCCTGCTCTTGGGAAGCAGGGTTAGCGCATGTGTTGACCATCCTAGGTAATCAAGACAATGATTTAGTCAGAATGATAAAATTCCGACATAGGATACATAATGTAAGGAATAACTCGGAATGCAAGATGATCATCCGTATGACATGGTAGATACAGAAACTGCTTCTTTTATTCCATTGTCATACACACCATACAAGGTTTAGTACAAGACCAAACAAAGTACTATTACGGTGACAAGAGGATTACATCTCATCGGAGGCATTCCAAGCTACTATACATTATTTTTCTACATCTCCGGAAAGAGTACAAGCTAAGTCATACCCCACGAGTCACGCAGGACGATAGACGACACGACTAGTGCGAACTAGTGATACTACCCCTAACTCAGACCGATCCGTAGTAGTCCTCGTAGAAGTCACCTCCATAGCCTGGAAGCTCAACATGATCATCCGGAAACAGACGGTCTCGCGGAGCTTGTGGACCATAGGGGCTAGGATGAGGCCTTGGACCAACAAACGGTGGCCTGCGGGGACCGCGAGGTGGGGTGATGCCTCCTACATCACGCCAAACCATCACGTCTGGCAGAGCAGATCTCACAGGATAGAGATCGCGCATATCTGAATATCCAGCTTGCACCGCCGGTGCGAACCGAGTCAAAGTGGCCCAGTGGTCAGCACGGGTATTGAAGAGCTCTAACCTCAAGGCCCGATTTTCACGGTCCTTATCCTCGAGCATCTCAGCAGTGGTGCGAGTCCGTGATTCCTCCTGAGTGGAGTCAGCATAAATAGCCTGGAGATACCCTTGTGCTCCCGGAAGTGATCCTGGCATATACCGGAAATCAGAGTCCCGAAATAGACCAGATCTGACTCGCATAATGGTCATCATAGAGTAGGCGGCGTCCTGCACATCCATCTCAATAGTAACCCCGAGTCCATAGGAGCAGTGAAGAGGCTCGGTGGATCCAGGATAAGATGGAAATATCCTGACAGTGCAGAGATACTGGCTTTGATTAAAATCTCGGAATTGCTCTTCGACCGTGTACTCAGGATACCAGCGGTATCCAGCCTCAGTCATTACCCTGACCAACTTGGCAGTATGGCCGGGTACATCTAGGCATCGAGTCAGGCGAACCACTTGATTAAGGTCGCGAGTGGCCATCTGAAAGCACAATCATAATGCAAAGGCATTAGAATTTCTAACAAAATTTCGGCAGCATAACAGCTGTAAATGCTCAAAAAGGATTTTGAGACATTTGACAAAGGATTTCGTACACACTTAACATCATCACCTCAAAGTTCTGAAACCATTCTAACAACATAATGTGGTAGTAGATCTGAACTAGGCTTGTATCCATCAAACTTATAAGGTACTACTGATTAGTAACACGTGATCCTGATAGAGAGAACAGATCCTAATTCCTTAACCCCCGGTGGAAGAATGGACTGACTCAGATCAGAAAGTCATAAGGTATAAGGAGTAAAAAGAGCCTTACGTTCCATCCCACAAACAATTCCCCTACATATAACTAAAGAATTTCTAGACTCAACATCGACCAGTTTGGCTTGGAGAACCTACAGGCAGTCCGGCTCTGATGCCAACGCTGTCAGGACCCCGACTCGATGTCACATCGATCTAGCTGGTAACACCTCATATCACTTTGCGGCCTCACGCACGGTATCCCCACGGGTGTCGTCTTACCTTTTGCCGGGACCGTTTGCGCCTTTTGTCTCACGTATATGATAGTGTCGCTAGCATCCATATGATAAGGAGCCCGGGCTGACATGACTAGTCGTAGACCCAAAGTGGCACAGACTTACAGGGACAGGCATCCATGACCCAGCTTCGAACGTGTCGGTCATCAGCAAGTGGGTCCGGGCTGTAGCACTGGGCTAGCAGGACTCCGGTAAACCGGGCTGTAGCGGGCTAACAGGACTCCGGTACTCAAAGCGTGACATTTCCCCGAAGGGACAGACACAGGAACGAAGAAGGACACATGCCGGCCAGCCTAAGTGTTCCAGAGCAGTAGCAAGCTACCATGGCTCAGCGGTAACACTAGGAGACATTTCCCGGTAAGAGAGGCTACTAAAGATAAACAACTAGATAGTCAGATCCCACACATACCAAGCATTTCAATCATACACACAATATGCTCGATATGTGCAAATACAACGAAGCATCACAACATGACTCTATGACACAAGTACTTTATTTAAGGCTCAGGGAGCCATACATAACATACACAAAGGTACGGGTCTCACAACCCATCATACAAGTCATACAGTCATACAAACCAGCAGCGGAAGTACATTGTCTGAGTACAGACAACTAGTAAAATAAAAGAGGCTTGGAAAGCCTAGCTATACTACGTGGTCCATCACAAGTTCAGGGTCACCACCTGGGTCTTTAGCCTACTCGTTGATGTCAACGTCTACATAGAACCCATCAGAAGGGGTTGCAGCGTCTTTTGTAAAAATGTAGATTATAGCAACATGAGTACAAAGGTACTCAGCAAGACTTACATCAGATCCTACATACATGCATAGTGTCAAGAAGGGTTGGTGGAGTTATTGCAGCAAGCCAGCTTTGACTCTTGGCTAGGCTATCCTACGATACCCCAACTTGAAATGTTTTGCGCACACGAGTCCACTACTCACCACTTCAATACCCTACCGAGGATCCACCTCCGTCTTCCTACGGAAGAGCCATCCTCGGCACTCACACTTATCTTGAGAATTTTAGTAGTTTCCATTTACTTGTCTATGAACTGTATAGGCAACCAAGTAGTCCTTTACCGCGGACGCGGCTATTCGAATAGACCATGTTAACCCTGCAGGGGTGTACTTCTTCATACATGTTTCCACCACTTAGCGTCTGCACACGACATGTGCTCGGCAGACTTCAAACGAAAGCCGACGTGGGTGTAGACCACGACCTACCTAAACACTTAAGCCTCTAGTCCAGGTTTATCGCCTATTTAGGTTCCATCCGCAGGGAGTCCGGCCGAGGTTTCCCATACGGCCCCGAACGATGTGAACAGGGTTCCCGAGATACCTAACGGGTATTCGGTACACCGTGCCACGTACCTACCGCATCACAGCCCACCCCTACGGTCAGCGCTGTCCACGGCCTCCAGTAGGCTACAAACACCAGAAACTACTTGCAACTCCTGGACAGAGAGCTAGGGTGAATAAGAAGTCGAGCGGGGTCATATTTCAGGGCCCAATGCATGGTAGTAGCTGTGTCTTAAATCACATATACAGATATCAGTGCTTAAGGTCGGCTTCAATGAAACAACCCACCATGTACTCCTACATGGCCTCTCATCGATACCTTTACCAAATCGTGTTCACCACACCACTCTCATTACCGACATAATCATTTCACTCTAGCCCATCACCCAGATGAACCAGACCTAACACGACTCTAAGCATAGCAGGCATAGCAAGGTAGGAACAACACATACATATGGCTCAATCAACTCCTACACATGCTAGTGGGTTTCATCTAGTTACTGTGGCAATGACAGGTCATGCAGAGGAAATGGGTTCAACTACCGTAGCACACAGCAGTTTGAATCGCGTTGTCTTAATGCAGTAAAAGAGAGCAGGAGCGAGAACATGGGATTGTATCGATATGATCAAATGGTTGGTTGCTTGCCTGATGGTTCGATGCACTGATATGGTTCTTCGTTAGGGTAATCACGGTACTCCTCGGGGGCAGAACCTGTCGCAAAGGACATCGATACTCAAGCATCACCAAACAATGTGCAACAATATGATGCATGCATGAAACATGGCAATATGAGTGTGTTGGGCTAATGCAACTAAAACCAGAAGGGTTTGAACAAATTTGAATCAAAGATTCAAATTTCAAACTCCAAACATGGCCTTTTAAAGTCCTTTTCCTTGTTCTGCTTAAAACATCAATTTAACTTGTTTGATCATGCATGAAAATAGTACAGATGGATAGATTGGATTTTTCTGATCATTTTTCATATATAATTTGTCCAATTTGGAGTTACAGAATAAAAGTTATGAATTTTTGAAGTTTAAATAATATTCTGGAATATCCTGATTTAATTTAAATCCAGAAAATCAATTACTGCGTCAGCCTGACGTCAGTGTGACGTCAGCAGGTCAACGGAACAGGTCTGGGTCAAACCTGACAGTGGGTCCCGCATGTCAGGGTGATTATTTTAATTAAAATTTAATTAAAACTAATCCTGTTTAATTAACAGGGCTGGGCCCCACCTGTCATTGACTCAGGGGAGTCAACCAGGGCCCACCCGTGGTCAAAGTCAAAGTCGGCTGCCGGCGTTTAGCCGCCGGCGAGCCCGACGCGGCGGTGGAAGTGGTTTTGGCCATTTCGGCCACCAAATGGACCGCGGAGACCACCGGAGTGGAGCTGAGGACAACCCGCAGCTATTGGCGGAGTCCGTTGGGGTCGGGGTGGCCGGAGTCGACGCCGGCGACGACTTTGGCGGCCACCGGGGTTCGGTCGAGGATGAACTTGGCGCTAGAGGGGTCGGTGAGGCTCGTGGAGTGGCTAGCTAGGTGCTGTGGGACTCGGTGAGCAAGATGGACACCATCTTGTGGCCGGAGTGTGGCCGGAAACACGTCGGCGACGAGGTCCGCGACGGCGCGTGCGGGTGAGCTTGGTGCGCTCGCTGTGGTGCTCGAGAGAGAGAAAGAGAGGATGGGGAAGTTAGCCCAGCTCACTGTGGTCTTGACGGAGAGGACGGCGTGGTCGGGGACGAGCTGCTGCGGCGGCGACGGCGAAGGGGATCTCCGGCGATGGCGGTTCGGGCGAGGTTGGTGCGGCGGCTTCGAGGCACGCGAGCGCTCGGGGCTCGGCTAGCTCGAAGGAGTAGAGGGCGGCGGAGCTTCTGGACAGGGTGGCGCGGCGTGGAGACGACGGGGAGCACGGCTACGACGGTGGTGCGGCGACGGTGGCGTCGGCCATGGCGTGGGAGCGCGAGGGAGAGGAGCTGGGGGCGAATGGAGGTGTCCAGGAGGGTCGGGGCGCGACGTGGAGCTCGTCCAGGCCATCAGGGCGGCGAGAGGGGGAGGCCGGGCGGCGTGCAGCTGCGTGGCGAGCTGCGGTGCCGCCGCCGAGCACCTTGGCTGCCTGCCTGGCAAGCCAAGCAGCTCGCTGGAGCGGTGGCCGGGCTGGGCCGGCCAGGTGGGCTGGCTGGTGGGCCTGCGGTGGCGCCAGGTAGGTTTTCCCCTTTTTTTTTGTTTCTGTTTTTATTTAATATATCTGCAACTTTGTTGAATTAAATAAAATACCTAGGCAACTTCAAAAATCACCAAACTATTCCTGGCCCATAGTTGGATTAATTCCAACATGAAACATTTTAGTTTGGAGATATTTGAGCATTTAAATATTTTATATTATTTTAGATGCCCAAATTCAAATATTTATGATTTAATTCAAAAACCCTAGGATGGCCTAGGAAAATGTGCACCACTTTTGGCAGAGGCTCTGAACCAAGGCAAAAATGATGGGCATTTTAGAAGGGCATTTCAGGTTCATTGAAAAATTATTTTAGTAACCCTAGTTGGTTTCAGAGGGGACTGGGGGTTCTGTCATCCCCATTTCAAGTTTCTGATGAAAGAGTAAACATGATGCAACACTCTAATGCATGACTAGCTAGGGTGTGACAGGTTTCCTTGTTTCCTTTTGCTTTTTTTTGTTTCTTTGTCAGTTTTCATCGGATTTTTTTACACATGTTTACTTTTTCTCGGTAAACAATGTACATTTTTAGTGCACGCCTGAAACAATTTTTTGATACAAGTTGGACATTATTTAAATACATAATGTACATTTTCGAAAAAAATATGTTTTGAAAACTTTATTGAATACATGGCAACCTTTTCTAAATACACATTGCTCATTTTAATGGAATAACCATTTTTCTAAACTACTTGAAACATTTTTTAAATTGCATAATTTTTTACAAAAAAAATTTATGAACGTTGTATAAACATTTTATTTAATGATGTGCACATTTTCTACATTCAATAACCATTTTTTCAAAAATATCAAGATCATTTTTTCTGAAATGTGTGAACATTTCTTAAATTGTATGAAACATTTTTTTCTGAATTATGCAAACATTTGTTTTACAACAGAAAAACAACAGAAACTTTTTATGTCAAAAACACTTTTTTGAAATGTGTGAACATTTTTTAATGTATTTTTTTAATTCCATCGATATATTTTAAAAGTTGTGTGGACAGTTTTTGACACAGTATAAACATTCTTTCAACACTGCATAAACAATTTCAATACAAATACTTATATGTTAGGACATTTCGAAATGGAAAACGCTTGGCATAGACCCGCGAATCGCACGCGAGCATCCGCCGACTCATCCGTACGACGCGTGTCCTGCCCAAGCGGTTCCCTTTTTTCTTTCTTTCGGTCTACGTCCCCCTGCTTGTTGCTCACTGTCGGCTACTATGAGTTTCTGCAGCAAGTCCTGTTGCAAAAACTGCAACAAGACCTCTGTTGCAGAAAAAATAATTTTGTAACGAGACCTTTGTTGCAAAAAAAATTATAACAAGACCTTTGTTACAAAAAGTATCTTGCAAAAATTTCTGCAATAGGACCTATGTTGCAGAAATTTTCTGCAACATGACATGTGTTGCAATGATAAAAGGTGATGCTCGATCGCTCAATGCAGCAAATTCGACGGCTCGCGAGACGGCGGATCTTTTAAGATCTGCCGGCCGATGCTTAGCACCGCCCTTTCAAAATATAAAAAAGTTTAAATGTACAAGAAAAATATATTAAAACAAACGAAAGATCGAAAGGAAGCGAGGGAGAAAGCTACGTTTCTTGGGCCTGCCAATTTAGTACGGCGCCATAGGCGAGCTGGACTTACAGCTCGCAAAAAAAAACCGCGGCCCTTGGCCCAGGGTAGCGAGAGGTAGGGGGAAGGCAAGCGCGAGATGGGCGGATCCAGGCGCGCGCGCGTCCACAGCCTCGTTTATTTATTTATTTTGTTTTCTTTCTTTTTACTTTTGTTTATATTATAAATATTTTAAGTATATATTACATAAAAACTTTACATAAAACATTTAGAAAATGTTAATCAAGCATTTAAAAAAATGTTAAATATGTATAAAAAAATGTTTCTCGTGTATATGGAGAATCTCAAGCAAACCTCTAATGGCAAGTTCTAGTCAAGCGGATTAAAGCATTCTTAGTCTGCTTGGAACTTATGAAAAGTTTATTGAACATAGGAAATAATTTCAAGGAATATCTTGAAGCGCACTGGATTTTTTTTAATGTACGTGTGTCCTAACAAGCCTAGTATAGTTGTCAATTGCATTAGCCTTGCTAGTTGCAACAAGTAATGGGTAGAGACTAATAGATAAAATATTTTCGTATTTTAGAATAAATAATAACCAAAAGTAAAGAACAAATAAAAGATGTTTTGGCTTATGGTGGAAACTGGACCAGGGTTCTTATGTTTAATAGTAGCATCTCCCATAAACACGATAATACAAAATAATAAACATTAGCCTATGAAATTGTGCAATTCACACTATCATGGCATGATAAACATGGTTTGAGATCGAACTGTATAGGCGTTATGTTCATAAATCCACTAGATCAACACATACTAAACTTAATGGTACTACTCCACTCAAAGTCATCAAAGACCCATGTATACGGATACAAAACCCTTACCAAATGACCAAAATGCGAGATCGGCCGGTGAGTCAACATAGCAGGTGGAAACTCCCTTTCCTCAGCGCGTCAAACACCTTCACTGTCCGCCAAAATGCTTCTTGCATGCCTCCGCGCAAACACGTTGTCGTCATTCATCTCTGGAGCGCGGTAATCAACTCGATCAAACAGTACGCTACACTACAATGTCGTCCCTCTGTCACGTCGCGCCACCTTGATATCCTTGGCACCGTTCTTTTGGAGAGTGCGACTATCAATTCTCTCCCATGGCACATATGCATTTATATTGAGACATCGTGCGAGTTCGAATAGCGTTGGATGTCTAATTCGTTTTCGCTATTAATTTCACTGCTATGCTGAAATAACAACTTGCCATAGTTTTGCGCTCAATCTGTTTAAAGAAAATAAATAACCATAGTTTTGCATTTAATCGTTTTGTTGAGATGGCTTACCATAATTGTGCATTCAACCTGGTTAATTGTTGTTTGGTGAAACAGCTTGCCATAGTTTCATACTGAAAAGGTGAAAGAAGAAAGTGTAGAAAAGATGTATATTATCACATCAAGCTTTGTGGCGCGGTGGTTGTTGAGTCGTCTCACGTATTGTTAGGTCGGGGGTTCGATTCTCTGTCGAGAGCGGTCTCTTTTGCGCTATAAAAACCTATAGCGGACGTTGTGATGGGCCGGCCCGTTAGTAGCGAACGAAGAGAGGGGGTGTGCGCCCGATTATGGAAATAGCTGTATCGGGCGCAACGGACGCCGAATAGGATTTGGCCTACATGTGCTCTACAAGCCTAGCATTGATGGGCCCGAAATCGAGTGGGGGCATTTTCCCCAATCGGTTATAGGTTGATCCGCCCCTTTAGAAGCCACTTTGTGCAAAAAAAATCCCCTCGAAAAGAAAAGTTAGTGACAATAAGTTCCCTCAGGTATTATGTTGTTTTTTCCTATTCTCTTCCCTTATTTTTCTTAGAAAAAGACACTAATTTTTTTAAAGAACTCTCATGTGGTCTAGTGGTAGACAACTTAGTTGAAGCTGTCACTGACCCGGGTTTAAGGACTCATTCTCCTGTAAGAATTCAGACAAGGGGGCTTCTTTCTCTCTGTTCTCATTCTTTTTACAGTACAAACAAAGATGCTCACATGCACTACATACATATACACTTATCCATATGAAATACACACCTTATCTCTATAAGTACACCTGAGAGACTGAGCTGGCATCGTCACCACAAACGCCTCATTGTCTACAAAAACGTCATCTCTCACTAAACGAATGTTGCCAGAAATAAAATAAATCTAAAAAATGCGATCACCAATTTCAAATCTAGGACTTAAACCCTGATGAGCTGGTTCCACAATAGAAAAGCTAATAATCCGCTATGCTCAATTCACCATTTTTTATATCTTCCTATACCAACATGGAGAGAACAGAGCGCTGCTCTATTAGTTAGCTTTGCTGGAGCGCAAGATGCCCACCCCGGTTTGAGTCTAGACTCTGCCGCGGGTGCTCAAATGTTTTCTTCTATAAAAATATGCCATCAATTGCTGAAATTTGAGATGGGCTTTAGACCCATATAGAAATTTCTGAAAATCTCTAAGGGTCCATGTGGATTTATTGGCACTAGGTGTAGTGGGAAGTTTAGTCCCACCCGGTTAGTGGAGAAGGAGTTGGACCTCTTTATAAGGGATTGTCTTCCACATGTTATTAGAGATTGAGAAGAGAAGAGGCCCTCACGCGCTCCTCCTCCGTCCGCCTCGCCGCGGGTTGCGGGATTGAGCCGAGCCGAGCTCACACCTACGCGCTTATTTTTGTCAGTCACTAACAGAGAGTTTCTGACAGCTGGGCCATGATCTGAGACGTCGGATCGTGGGCTGTCACGGACTCGGACGTGGGTCGAGCCCACGTCTCTCACGCGGCTGCGCATATATAAGTGCGCGGTGTCTCCCAACCCTAGCCGCCATGATCAGATCGCATCTGCTCACGCACACGCCCACCGTTGTTCTTTTGCTGCTACTGCTGCCGTTGACTCCATCCCGTCCGCCGCGCACACGGTCGACGGGAGAGCAGGTCTCCAAAACCCCGTCCCTCTGGTTCATGTACTGGAGAGGGACGAATAGGTTTTTGGGAAGCGACTACGCGACTACTCGTTGTTCGTCTACTTCCTATATGTCCGCGTCACCGGCGTCATCACCATGTCCACCAACGTTGAACGTGCCGCCGCCGAGAAGCTCGAGGCCGACAAGAAGGCCGCCAAGGACACCGCTGCTGCCGCCACCGCCGTGGCGGCTTCTGCCTGGCCTACTGGAGGGTATAACGCGTTTATCCCGCTCATGTTCATTTTTGTATTAGCAGTACTAGCAGTATGTGTAGATTTGTCTACTGTTTGCTTAGTATGTGCATGTTTAGATCAGAGTCAGTACGTCGTCAATTCAGTCAATACCATGCTAGTGGTTTATTTATGGATTAAATTAGTCGAAAAATTGCCTATTTACACAGCAATCCAAAAACCTATTATGTGTAGGAATTTTTCGGCTAGTGGCTTTGCCGCTGCACGAAACCGGATAAGTTTACCGGTACGTATTGTAAGCGTCGGCGGACTAAGACCACTTTATGGTTCACGGCTATGAATGTGTTCTGGATCACCGGTGTCTCCACGGGAACGATTGCTCCTGAACAGGAGAAGGCGTTCAAGGAGGCCACTGTTGTGTTTCTCGGAGCAGTTCTTAGCGTGATCGGAGATAAACTGGTCGATGCATATTTACATGTGCATGTCGCCAAGGACTTGTGGGAGGCACTCGAATCTAAGTTCGGGGCCGCCGATGCCGGGAGTGAGATGTATATTATAGAGCAGTTCCATGATTACAAGATGGTTGAAAATCGTCCTGTGCTGGAGCAAGCTCATGAGATAATATGCCTTGTTAAGGAGCTCGAGCTTCTTAAGTGCGATTTACCGGGCAAAATTGTCGCGGGTTGCATAATCACTAAGCTCCCTAATTCCTGGAGGAACTTTGCCACCACTCTGAAACATCAGAGGCATGAATTCTCTGTGAAGGATGTCATTGGCCATCTGAGTGTTGAGCAGAATTCAAGGGCAAAGGACTCGCACGGAAAAGGGGTCGAAGGAACTTCTGTTGCCAACATGGTTAACCAGAGAAACCATAATTTCCACAAGCCCATGGGAAAGAACAGTGTCCAACACAATACTGACTCTAAAAAGAAGGGTAAGAAGACTTTCAAGAAGAACAAGAAGGATGAGGGACTGCTTTACTTGTGGTTCGTTTGAACACTGGGTAAACAAGTGCCCTAACAAGTACAAGAAGCCAGGACAGGACTCCAAGTCTGTCAACATGATTGTGGGCAACAATGAGGATGGTGCATCTGGGTACGGTAATTTATTTACTTTTTTCAGTGTTTCAGCCCGTCGATTGGTGGGTGGACACTGGTGTAGGCGTTCATGTGTGTGCTGACATTTCATTGTTCACTTCTTATCAGGTCACAGGCCACGGGTCCGTATTGATGGGGAATGGCGCGAGTGCTTCTATTCATGGTGTTGGCACGGTCAATCTGAAGTTTACTTCGGGAAGGATCGTGCAGCTGAAGAACGTGCAGCATGTCCCCGCCATCAAGAAGAACCTCGTTAGTGGCTCCCTTCTATGTAGAGAAGGGTTTAAGTTGGTTTTCGAGTCTAATAAATTAGTTGTTACGAAATGTGGACTCTTTGTTGGAAAAGGTTATGAGAGCGAAGGGATGTTCCGCCTTTCCCTCACAGATTTTTGTAATAAAGTCGTGAACCATATTCATTCGAATGTTAATGAATTTGAAGTTTGGCATTCACGTCTTTGCCACATTAGTTTCGGTGTTATGACGCGACTAGCCAAGTTGGATTTAATCCCGAGTTTTACCCTAGCCAAAGGTTCTAAGTGCCTTTCATGTGTGCAAGCTAAGCAACCTCGCAAGCCTCACAAGGCCGTGGAGGAGAGACACTTGCCACCATTAGAACTCATACATTCTAATCTTTGTGAGATGAATGGTGTGTTGACCAAAGGTGGAAAGAAATACTTCATGACATTGATAGATGATTCCACTAGATATTGCTATGTGTATCTGTTAAATACTAAAGATGAGGCTCTACACTACTTTAAAATCTATAAGGCAGAAGTTGAGAATCAGGTTGAAAAGAAAATTAAACGAGTCCTGTCAGATCGTGGTGGAGAGTACTTCTCGAGTGAGTTTGATTCCTTTTGTGCGGAACATGTCATTATTCATGAGAGGACGCCTCCCTATCCACCCCAATCAAACGGGGTTGCCGAGCGGAAAAATCATACTCTAACTAATTTGGTTAACGTCATGTTAGATACATTGGATTTATCCAAGGCATGGTGGGTGGAGGCTATATTGACAGCATGTCATGTCCTGAATGAAGTTCTGACAAAGGATAATGAGATCACTCCCTATGAGAAATGGGTGAAGAGAAGGACAACACTCTCGTACTTGCGTACTTGGGGCTGTTTGGCGACAGTCAATGTGTCGATCCCCAAAAAGCATAAGCTTGGACCCCAAGACTGTGGACTGCGTTAATTTGGGCTACACTAAGAACATCGTTGGCTATAGATTTCTAGTAGTGAAATCTGAGGTACCTGACCAGAAGGTCGGTACAATTATGGAGTTTAAGGATGCTACATTCTTTGAGGATATTTTTCCTATGAGAGATATGCAAAGCACTTCTAGACAGGAATCTGAGGAGACTCCTAAGCCTGCCATTCCTATGGATTATTATGAACAAACACATGATGAAAATCCTGAGGAAGATGACGAGGAAACCCTTGGTAGGGGCAAGATACAAAGGACTGCAAAGACCTTTGGTGATGATTTCTTCGTGTACCTCGTGGATGATACTCCCATTTCTATTTCAGAAGCGTATGCCTCTCCAGAAGCTGGCTACTGGAAGGATGCGGTCCGTAGAAAGATGGATTCCATCATGGCTAAAGGGACATGGGAGATCACTGAGCGTACCTATGGTTGCAAACCATTAGGATGTAAGTGGGTGTTCAAAAAAAAGCTTAGGCCCGATGGTACGATTGAAAAGTACAAGGCTAGGCTTGTGGCCAAGGGCTATGACCAGAAAGAAGAGGAAGATTTCTTTGACACTTATTCACCTGTGGCTAGACTGACCACCATTCGAGTACTACTCTTGTTGGCGGCCTCGCATGGTCTTCTCGTCCACTAGATGGATGTTAAGACGACTTTCCTGAATGGAGAGCTAAACGAGGAAATCTACATGCAACAGCCAGATGGCTTTATGATAGATGGTCAGGAAAGAAAGGTGTGTAGGTTGCTGAAATCTTTATATGGCCTGAAGCAAGCACCTAAGCAATGACATGATAAGTTCAATACAACTCTGACATCTGTTGGTTTCGTTGTTAATGAGGCTGACAAATGTGTATACTATCGCCATGGTGGGGGCGAAGGAGTTATAATGTGCTTGTATGTTGATGACATACTGGTATTCGGAACCAACCTCAAAGTCATTGAGGAGGTCAAGTTGTTTCTGTCTCAGAACTTTGAGATGGAAGACCTTGGTGTGGCTGATGTTATCTTGAACATCAAGCTGCTGAGAGATAATGAGGGTGGGATTACACTTCGGCAATCCCACTATGTTAAGAAAGTGTTGAGTCATTTTGGATATTCGGATTGCACACAATCTCAAACACCATATGATCCTAGCGTGTTGATTCGAAAGTCCAAAGGCATGGCTATAGATCAATTGAGATACTCTCAAATCATAGGTTCACTTATGTACCCAGCGAGCGCAACGAAGCCTGACATCGCGTTTGCTGTGAGTAAACTGAGCCGGTTTGTTTCCAAACTGGGTGATGTACATTGGCATGCTGTTGAACGAGTTATACACTATCTGAAAGGTACTATGAACTATGGACTTCACTGTACCGGAGACCCGCCGGTACTTGAAGGGTATAGTGATGCGAATTGGATCTCTGATGCTGATGAGATGAAGACCACAACTGGATATATGTTTACTCTTGGAGGTGGCGCTGTTTCCTAGAAGTCTTGCAAGCAAAATATCTTAATGATATCGACAATGGAAGCAGAATTAACAGCATTAGACACATCTGGTGTTGAAGCAGGATGGCTTCGAGATCTTTTGATGGACTTGCCATTGGTTGATACACTGGTTCCGGCTATCCTTATGAACTGTGACAATCAGACTGTCATCACCAAGGTGAAGAGTTCAAAGGACAACATGAAGTCCAACAAACACATAAGAATGAGATTAAAAGTTGTCAGAAAATTAAGAAACTTCGGAGTGATAGCGTTGGACTATGTCCATACGGCTAAGAATCTGGCAGATCCCTTTACGAAAGGGCTATCATGTGTTGTGATAGATAATGCATCAAGGGAGATGGGTATGAGACCCACATGAGTTGCCATGGTGGTAACCCAACCTATGTGATCGGAGATCCCGTGAAGTAGGACCTGGGAAAACAAGCCAGTGGTGAATTGAGGAGAGTAACTATACTAACCAACTCGGTTGGAGATGCAATACTCTCAATATTGTATGGTAGGATGACTATTGTCTTAATGAGTTCCAAAGCTTATGTAAGCAAGATGCTTTCCTACAGAGTGATCTTTGGAGGAACACACCTATGTGAGCCTGACTGCTGGTCATAGTCTATGAGATTGGGGTGATCTCTAGTAAGCTCATGAATAGGCCAGGAGTGTGACTTATATGCTCCACCCGAGGGATCAGCCTTCGGCAGCCCAGTACCAGTAAGACATGTGTTGAAGCTTCTTTACGCCAAACTGACAATTCAAGGCATAGTCCATTGTTCAGTTGTGAAGGAGTGTAGATGCTTACTCTAGGTGAAGCTCAACCTTAACATGTCTTCACTGAAACACTTGTCGTGGTTTTGTCACGGCAGATGTCCTAGAGAAAGGACTTAGTCGTGGAGCCATCGCGACGGGTTAGCTTGAAGGAGTTAAAGCGGACACAAGGACGCAAGAGAGTTTATACTAGTTCAGCCCCTTCGAGGAAGGTAAAAGCCTACTTCTAGTTGTGATGGAATTGATGTGGTTTCGAGGACTAGGGAGCAAACAAGCTTCGCCTATGTCTCGAGTTGTTGTCTATTGTCCTTGAACCGCCGCCGGGTTGTCCCCTTATATACCCGGGTGACGCCCGTCGGTCCACAGAGTCCCTACACCGGTTCATACTTGTATCCGGGTTGGTCTCTCCTTATTCCTAGCTTATAATACAAGTTTACATACCAGGCCGGTTTACGGCTACAGGTCTTAAACCGACTACAGGCCTTGGGCCCTTATCTTCCTCCTTGGGTTTTAACACCCTTGAACTACTGATGACGTTAACCCAGCCCAGGTAGGCCGGTTTATGCCCAGTAGTAATATCCCCAACATTAGGCCCCAGATTGATTTGAACTGGTTCATGTCAATCCTTAGCAAAAAATATTCTTCTTCAACATCTTCTTGTAGTTGTTGAACCGCCGTGACGTCATCTTCTCTGGTTGTTGTAAACCGGCATGGCGTCATCTGTCATAAAGAAAAACATCCATGATATCTTCTTATTTAATAGATTTGCAATGACCGAGGCGACAGCTCTGCTTCCAAGATTTGTGGTTCCTTGATTCACGCGCCTGACACATGTCCCTTGCCTTATAAATAGGACCGAAGGGTCATTTCCTTTCTCCCCTTCGTCCCCTTTCTCTTCGTCTTCCTCGCGTCGCCAGCCTCGGAGCTCCGCCGCCGTCATTAACCTTTGCACCGTCTTGGGCCGCTGCATCAACCTGAACGCACCAGAGCACTGCGGTAGCTTTCCGCATCCTCCTTGATTCTGGTAAGCCTTCTGTTCTTCTTAACATGGATCTGTTCTAGGGTTTCTTGTTCTTGGCGTGTTAATCACTTGTTCATGCTCGTACCCAGACTCCTGGATAGATCTGTGAAACCCTGCTCTGAGTAGCAATAGCTTTTAGCCTCCGCCTGTAGTTTCCTGCTCTAGTCCTTAGATCTCATCTATATATCTGCCCATTGATTCACTTCCGCTCTGCTTTTAAGTCTTCGACTATTTTTCTTATTTTCTGAACTTGCTTCAGATCCAATGTTGTAACAAGATCTTGTGAAACCTGTTTCTGCATACTTAACCATCCGCAATCTCAATTGCTTCAATGTTTAGGTCAGGCGGTTTAACCTTATAGAAAATTTTCCGAACCGGTATATGCCATTAGTCCCCTTGTTGAACCGCCAAATGTAGGTTGCTTCATGAAACTCCGGTTTAGATAGGGCTGTTTCCGGTTTAACATTGTACATATCAATGCATTTTTGAACCGGGATCTTTTACCTTGTAGATTCCATCATGGCCAAGCGAGTGTATGAGTGCAATTGGGTTCCTTCTCGCGTCACCGAGGCTGAACTGGACGATTTAGTCCTGATTGGTGCTTTAGACAGCAAGGATACAATCCATTGGAGGGCTCCTGGCAAAGAATGCCCTCCTACACCTCGAGAAGGAGAGGTTGTTGTTTTCGTAGATCACTTAGCCCGGGGCTTTAAGCCGCCCGGTTCTAAATTTTACCGGGATGTCTTAGCCGATTTTCAGCTCCACCCACAAGATACTGGCCCCAACTCTGTCACAAATATGTGTCACTTCCAAGTGCTCTGTGAAGCGTTCTTTCAGGAGGAGCCCACAGTGGAACTGTTCAGAGACCTATTCCATCTAAACCGTTGTACTGAATTTACTGACGGCTCCAATACGGAGCTGGGTGGTGTGGCGATTCAGAAAAGGAAAGAGGTCACATACCCTCACGCAAAACTGCATAGCCACCCCAAAGAATGGAATCAGACATGGTTCTACTGCAAAGACACCTCCCCTGCTGGTGAGAATCCCTTGCCCGGCTTTTGACTGGAGCGGCTCAGCAACACACACCCTTCTCCACAAAGATTGACTGCACAGGAGAGAAGTAAATATGCTCCTCAGCTGTCAAAGCTCAGAGCTTTTATGGCCAATGGCTTAACAGGGGTTGACCTTGCCCGCTGTTGGATATCATGGAGCATACTGCCACTTAGCCTGCGCTCCGGTTTGATGTGCCAGTATACTGATCGTGTTAATGACCCACTGCGACACTCAAGACTCCAGCTCTCTGGTGAAGAAATCACAGAGGTTGTACGTAAGATACTGAATGAACCGGAACACATCTGCGCCAGAACCGACCTGCTTCCCTTCCACCAACAAACCGCCAGCTGTAAGACTTTGATTTTTCTCTTTGCTGAATCTGTTATTGATATGTCTGGTCATTGTTTTTAACATCAGTGTCTGCATGATCAGGGCGATGATCCGTTTTGGAGCAAAAAACTGCCGCAGGAGAAACCAGAGAAACCAGACAAACCGGAAAGAGCAACCTGGCAGAAAACTAAAGCTGTAAAGAAGACTGCCCATAAGAAAAGAACCACTGCATCTTCTAACCCGGCCCCTGACAATGAGGTGGATAATCCGGACTTTGAGGTAGAGCTTGACTCACTTGGTTTCTTTTTCATCCGTCTTATTGATGATAATATTTGTCAGGATGATGCCGAAGCCAGCCACGCAGATGTCGCAGAGGTAACTATTCTCTCTTTCGATTCAGAAACTTTGCCTTCACAAAAAATCCGTCAGGCAAACCGGAAAGTTAAATTTTCTCATCCTCTTGCTTATTTGGATCCTAAACTTCTTATGAAGACCCAACAACACGAAGCTCGCCGCACCACCCGGCACAACGGCGAGGTAGTTACCTCCGCCGGTTTACCGAACAGTCCGGTTCGGAAATGCCATTCCGAGGTCTCTAATTTGTTTGTCAGTGCTTGTCCTAAAGCGGGCTGCTTTCGTGAACCTCTTAATCCATCTGACTCTGATTATCAGGTTACTTCCCACTCATCTTCTGGCGAATCATCGGCTACTCAGCTCCCACCGCTCAAAACGGTGCTTGGGTAAGCTATACTTATTGTGACGTTTGCAGTACATTGCCTTAGAACATATTCTGTATTTGATTTTGTTATTCTTCTTAGGGCCAAACCTAGGCCAAGCAAGAAAGCCCGCCTGGCAAAGCGGCCGAAGACAACGTCATTCTTGAAGTAGACAAGACACCCAATGTTGAAGCGGCTATTCCTGAGGATATTCCCAACGATCCACCGCAGCAAGATGACGACCTTATTGCAGAAGAGAGACCTACTGACACCTCAGGTCCTACCCATCAGCCTACAGGTTCCATCCGGATTGAAGGCTCCACCGGTCCCGCAAAGCCTACTAACAAGCCAATAGCTCCAGTGCAAACTGGCGGTACAAAAGATGATGAGGTTGTCATTACTGGTACTAGCCATACTGAGCCAAACAATCCTGTCGCTTTATCCAAGCATTCTGCCAAGGAAGAACTTGCTGCCTTTGGTAAAGGCAAGTGGAACGCTGATCTGACGACTTACTCTGCTCTGAACGCCCAAGATATCCATTCCGGCTATCTGAACCGGCTGTATACCAGCCGTGACTATGAAGCCTGTCTGGTTAATATGATGAAAGACAAATATGAGGTAACTTCCATACGCTCCTTCCTGCTTGTATGCTTCCATTCCTGACTCTCCTAGCCCCCAAGGGCCGGTTTAGAATATTCTTTCAAACCGGGACTTAAATAATATCAATCTTGTTGCTTTGAAATGTGCTGATGTAGCCCCCAAGGGCCGATTCAACTTTAGCGTAGTTAAACCGGTACTTTAAGTAACTGAAACTGCCTCATCAGAATATATATGACCAAATAGTCATTAGCCCCCAAGTGCCAAGTTGAATACTTGTATTGATCTTGGGACTTTGTAAATAACTGAAAGATGAAGATCAAATAGCCATTAGCCCCCAAGTGCCAAGTTGAATACTTGTATTGATCTTGGGAATTTGTAAATAATTGAAAGATGAAGATGTAAACCGGAGGCCGCTTTAGATCAAATATGCATTAGCCCCCAAGTACTAAGCGCATAACTTGTTATGTGGTTGGTACTTGAATCCTTCTACCAATTTGCTGAAGCATATATCTGTATGCACGCAGGCGGAGCTGAAGACGAAGGAGAACCAAGTCATCGATCTTCAAGAAGCCCTGAAAACCCAACAAGCTGAAACCTCCAAAGCAAAAGAAGGATTGGCCAGTGCTTTAAGTGCCATGGAACAACTTAAGGAGAACTTCAAGAAGAAACAGGCAGACTGGGCCACTGAGAAATCCGCTTTGATCAAACAAGCAGAGGATGTTGAGGCTGCACTAAAACCAGTGGCAGATGAACTGACCAGCATAAAGCGGCACGTGCATGCCATGACTGTTGCTATCTTTGGTAAGCCAGTTTTCCTACTGAATTGGCTCTGCCTTCTGACAAAGTCGCCGGTTTATTAACCCTTTATGGTATTTCAGGGACACGCATCGGTCACCTGGGGTCAGATGTATGGAAGAAGCTAAAAGCCGCCTATACATTAGTTGAACAACTGTATACTGGTGCCCAGCGGATCATCTGTACCGCCTCTCATAACAAACCAGCGCCTACTTTGATTCAAGATACTCTGATGAAACTGTCGGTGCTTCCTGCCCAGATTGAAGAGCTAAAGAAATCTGCTGCTCGAACCGGCGCAATCAATGCTTTAATCCGGGCAAAAGCCTGGGTGCCGGATTTTGATCCTATTGAAGCGGCTCAGGGCTATCCCAACTTGAAGGAAGACGGATCAGAATTTGGTGAAGCGGATCTACGAGCGATAAACCGGGAGGTGCGTCCACTAGCTTGTCAGTTGGCTGAGGAAGCGGACTTGTCTCGTTATCAAGCGCAATACGACAGTCAGAACAAGCGAATAGCTGCGCCAATCCATGAATCGGAAAATCTGATTCCTCCAATCCGTAAGCATACTTACGCTCCCGATATTGACCCGTCCTTACTGATCGACGATGAAGCTGTTTTTCAAGCATTAATGGGAATCGACTGGACAACTGTGGATTTACAGCCACTGGGTAGGGACACGGAGGCTGAAGCGGCGCAGGATGACCCGCAACCATCAGGCCAGGCCGGTGACCAAGCTTGAACCGGAAGCCGGTTTAAAAACTGCCTCTTCTTCGCAAAAAACAATTACATTATTTAAGGGCACCATGTTGCCTTGTAATAGGCTAGTTGATACTTTTGATGTTGATATGCCTTCGCGCATAACGTGCTCTTCCTGTGGTTATGAACTTTCCAAATGCTTTCTGAAATGAAAAATTTGTCAAATGCCACCGCGGTTGTACCGTCAGGCGGAATATGATGTCTGCATATATAAAATCAAACAAAATTTTAAGTATACGACCAAACTTTTGAGATACATAATACCTGCCGTCATTGATCGTGAAGGTGGCTTAGCCAATCTTGAAGCGGAGTTTTGTAAACCCACACTGTTTGGAGGAGATGACAGCTCCTGTATATATATATATATGATGCCGGTTTACCATGTAAACCGTGTCGGGTTATAATAAACGCCGTGTTACTCCATAAGAGGATGTTAACAGCACAGATCAAACCGGTCAAATAGCCTCCGGATTGACGTGAACTGTGTTCCGTCAATCGAAAAAAAATTGGTCGGTTTAAGAAACACAATGAAAAGCAAAGAACCCCCCTTCAAAGAAAAGTGTGAAGCAAAAGAAAATTTTTATTAAAGCTGATCAAATGGCGTAACCATGGCTAAACACGACCAAGTTCCCGTTAGGTGTAACTATGGTTCTAGTCAGCCAGGTCCCCAGATAAAATCGTGGCATTTATGCCGACTAAATGGCGTGGTCATGGTTCGGGTTCGACCAAGCCCCCAAGTGATTCTGTGGCCTTAGGCCGACCAAGAGGCATGACTGGTTCAGACATGACCAAGTCCCCAAGTGGTCTGGTGGCTTTCGCCTATCAAGAGGCATGGTATTGGTTCAGACACGACCAATCCTCCAAGTGATATAACACGATGCTTTTAGCAAAGCGAACTCAAGGGGTAAACCGGAGGCCGCTTTAGGGCAACTCCGTGTATCCTCACATGATGTAAAAGAACAGATACCCCGCTTTAGCCGAGGTTCCGGTTTATTATATTTAATCATAATATATACATTGTCATAATATGTACATATGTATAGCCAATGGCTCAGGTGTAGTAAGGCCGAAGATGAGCTATATTCCACGGCCTGCTAGTCTCCTCCTCTGATGTACGTGAGTCCTTATGCTCTCGAATATCGATCAGATAGTACGACCCGTTGTGCAGATTCTTGCTGACCACAAAAGGCCCCTCCCAAGGTGGGGATAGCTTATGCATGTTAGCCTGATCTTGGATGAGCCGAAGCACCAAATCTCCTTCCTGAAAGGTTCTGGTTCTGACCCGGCGACTATGATAACGACGAAGATCCTGCTGGTAAATCGCTGATCGGGCTGCTGCGATATCACGCTCTTCATCCAACCGGTCCAAAGCATCTTGCAGTGCCGTCTCGTTGTCCGCTTCAATATAAGCTGTGACACGAGGTGAATCATGCCGGATGTCACTGGGGAGAACTTCCTCCGCTCCATAAACCATGAAGAACGGTGTGTATCCTGTTGATCTGTTGGGTGTTGTATTGATACTCCATAGCACAGATGGTAATTCTTCTACCCAACAACCCGGCGTTCTCTGCAAAGGAACCATGAGCCGGGGCTTGATGCCTCTCAATATCTCTTGATTAGCTCTTTCTGCTTGACCATTAGACTGTGGATGTGCCACTGATGAAACGTCGATCCGGATGTGCTCTCGTTCACAGAACTCCTTCATAGCACCTTTGGATAAATTGGTACCATTATCTTTGATAATACTATGCGGAAAGCCAAACCGGAAAATCACCTTTTTGATGAACTGAACCGTCGTGGCCACATCACACTTGCTAACAGGTTCTGCCTCCACCCACTTTGTAAACTTGCCAACCGCCACCAGGAGGTGGGTCTTCTTATCCCTTTTGAAAGGCCCAACCATATCCAGCCCCCAAGTCGCAAACGGCCAAGTAATCGGAATCATTCTCAATTCTTGAGCCGGCACATGAGCACACCTTGAAAACCTTTGGCAACCATCACACCGTCGGACCAGATCCTCCGCATCAGCATGAGCAGTTAACCAATAAAAACCGTGGCGAAACGCTTTAGCCACCAGAGACTTTGAACCGGCGTGGTGACCACAATCTCCTTCGTGGATCTCACGCAAGATTTCACGGCCTTCTTCAGGAGACACACAGTGTTGGAAAGCCCCTGATATACTGCAATGATGCAACTCACCGTTGATGATAGTCATGGACTTGGATCGCCGGATTATCTGCCTTGCTAGAATTTCATCCTCTGGCAACTCACCCCGGTTCTTGTACGCCGGGTAGGGAAGCGTCCAATCCGGAACAACATGAAGAGCCGCCACCAATCGAGCCTCCAGATCAGGAATAGCCAAATCCTCTTCACCGGGGATCTTGACCGACGGGTTGTGCAGCACATCCAAAAAAACATTGGGTGGGACCGGTTTGCGCTGAGAGCCCAGCCGGCTTAAAACGTCTGCTGCTTCATTTTTCTGCCGGTCCACGTGATCCACCTGATAACCTTTGAAATAACCTGCGACAGTATCCACCTCACGACGATATGCTGCCATGAGTGGGTCCTTGGAGCCCCAAGTGCCAGACACTTGCTGGGCCACAAGGTCCGAGTCACCGAAGCACTTAACTCGACTTAGATTCATCTCCTTAGCCATCCGGAGACCATGGAGCAAGGCTTCATACTCAGCTGCATTGTTAGTACAAGGGAACATTAAACGGAGAACATAACAAAACTTATCACCTCGTGGGGAAGTTAATACGACTCCAGCCCCCGAGCCTTCCAACTGCCTGGATCCGTTAAAATGGATGGTCCAATATGTATGATCCAGCTTTTCTTCAGGTGCTGGCATTTCTGTCCAATCATTGATAAAATCAACAAGTGCTTGAGACTTAATCGCTGTCCGACGCACATACTTTAAACCATACGGCCCCAGCTCTATGGCCCACTTTGCGATCCGGCCAGTTGCTTCCCGGTTCTGGATGATATCTTCCAAAGGAGCAGAACTGACCACCGTAATTGAATGCCCTTGGAAATATTGTTTAAGCTTCCGGCTTGCCATAAAGACTCCATACACTAGCTTCTGCCAATGCGGATACCTTTGCTTGGACTCAATGAGCACCTCGCTGATGTAGTAAACCGGACGTTGAACCGGATGCTCCTTACCTGCCTCCTTTCGCTCCACCACAATAGCTACACTAACCGCCCGAACATTAGCAGCAACATATAGCAGTAACGGCTCCTTGTCAATGGGAGCGGCGAGCACAGGCGGATTGGCCAATTGCCGCTTTAAGAACTCAAACGCTTCATCAGCAGCAGCACTCCAGACAAACTGATCCGTCTTTTTCAACATCTGATACAAAGGGATTGCCTTCTCATCCAGGCGACTGATAAACCGGCTTAGCGCAGCAATCCTGCCTGCCAGGCGTTGAACATCATTGATACACTTCGGTCTAGCCAGGGAGGTGATAGCTGTGATCTTCTCCGGATTAGCCTCAATTCCCCTGTTGGACACTAGGAAACCCAATAGCTTGCCTGCCGGTACACCAAAAACACACTTGTCCGGATTAAGCATCATCTTGTATGTTTTCAGATTATCAAAGGTTTCTTTCAAATCATCAATCAGAGTCTCCTTCTCCCTGGATTTAACCACGATGTCATCCACGTAAGCATGTACATTGCGGCCAATCTGCTTGTGAAGACAATTCTGTACACACCGTTGGTAAGTTGCCTGGGCACTCTTGAGCCCGAAGGGCATAGACACATAGCAAAAGGCTCCAAAGGGAGTTATAAATGATGTCTTCTCCTGGTCCTTAACCGTCATTTTGATCTGATGATAGCCAGAATACGCATCCAAAAAACTTAGACGCTCACAACCCGCCGTAGCATCAATAATTTGATCAATACGGGGGAGGGCAAAAGGATCTGTTGAACAAGCCTTATTAAGATCTATGTAATCCACACACATGCGCCAGGTGCCGTTTTTCTTGAGGACCAGGACCAGATTGGCAAGCTACTCAGGGTGAAACACTTCAATAATAAAGCCAGCTGCTAAGAGCCTGGCTACCTCTTCTCCAATCGCCTTGCGCCTTTCTTCGTTAAGCCGGCGGAGGAACTGTTTCACCGGTTTGTATTTAGGATCCACATTAAGTGTGTGCTCAGCGAGTTCCCTTGGTACACCTGGCATGTCAGAAGGTTTCCATGCGAAAATGTCCCGATTCTCACGGATGAACTCGATGAGCGCGCCTTCCTATTTCGGATCCAAGTTGGCACTGATGCTGAACTGCTTAGACGAATCGCCAGGTATGAAATCAACAAGCTTAGTCTCTGCTGCCGATTTGAACTTCAGGGCCGTATCATGCTCCGTAGTTGGCTTCTTCAACGGAGTCATGTCCGCCGGATCAACATTGTTTTTATAGTACTTCAACTCCTCGGTGGCACAAACCGACTCTGCATAAGCCACATCTCCTTCCTCGCATTCCAAAGCGATTTTGCGGCTCCCATGAACCGTTATTGTCCCCTTGTGACCCGGCATCTTGAGCTGTAAATACACATAACAGGGCCGGGCCATGAACTTGGCATACGCCGGTCGCCCAAACAGCGCATGATATGGACTTTGGATTTTCACCACCTCAAACGTCAATGTCTCTGATCTGGAATCATGATCATCCCCAAAGGCCACTTCTAGAGCTATCTTGCCAACGGGATATGCTGATCTACCAGGCACTACACCATGGAATACTGTATTAGATAGTTTGAGATTCTTATCTATCAGTCCCATACGACGGAAGGTCTCATAGTACAGGATGTTAATACTGCTCCCTCCATCCATGAGCACCTTGGTGAACTTGTAGCCTCCCACCTGAGGCGCCACCACCAGCGCCAGCTGACCCAGGTTATCGACCTGGGGCGGGTGATCCTCTCTGCTCCATATGATCGGTTGTTCAGACCAACGTAGATAACGGGGTATGGCCGGTTCAACAGAGTTGACCGCCCGCCTCTGAACCTTCCGGTCTCGCTTGTCCAAGCTAGTGGTAAAGACATGGTACTGTCCACCACTCAACTGCTTTGGGTTGCTCTGGTAACCCGACTACTGCTGCTGCTGTTGGTTGTAACCACCCTGGTTGTTTCGATTATTTTGACCATTATTTCCGCCCGGATTACCATTAAACCCTGAACCGGAACTTCCTCCACCGTAACCCGGCCCGGACCCTGAGCCATCGCCAGATTCGTGATCACACCGGAAGTTATTAGAATTCTTGAACTCCTGCATAATAAAGCAATCCTTCCAAAGGTGGTTTGCTGGTTCCTCCTTCGTCCCATGTTTTGGACATGGCTGGTTTAGCAGAAAGTTTAGGCGGTTTGGGTTAGGGTTGGGCGCCCCACTACGATTTCTTGGCCTACCCTTGCATCGCTGGCCATTGTTCTGTGCGTTGGTATTAGCCACAAAGTCCATGCTACCATCTGCTTTACGCTTGCCTCCTCCGCCATTGCCTACCCAGTGATGCTGCTGACCTTTGGAGCTGCTGTTCTTCTTTCCCTTCCCTGTCTTGTCATCATCAGATTCGGGATCCTTGGTACTATCAGAATCAGCATATTTCACCAAAGCGGCCATGAGAGTCCCCATGTCAGTGCAATGATGCTTCATCCATCCCAACTTCAGCTTCAGGGGTCCAAACCGGCAGTTGCCCTCTAGGGTTAATACTGCAGTGTCAGTGTTGATGCGGTCTGAGGAGTGCAACACTTGTGAAACCTGGCGTACCCAATGAGTCGTTGATTCTCCTTCCTCCTGGACGCATGCAGCTAAGTCCACTATCGACATAGGCTGTTTACAGGTATCTTTGAAATTGCTGATAAACCGGGCCCGTAATTGGGCCCATGAACTGATAGAATTAGCTGGCAAGCTTTTTAACCAAGTACGGGCCATTCCTTCGAGCATCATGGTGAAGTATTTTGCACACGCTGCATCATCCACATCAAGCATCTCCATGGCCATCTCATAGCTCTCCACCCATGTCTCTGGAGGTTGATCCGCCGTGTAATTTGGCACCTTGCGCGGGCCTTTGAAATCCTTGGGCAAGCGCACGTTGCGTAAAGCGGGGATAAGGCAAGGCACCCCCAAAGAAATGGAGGTAACCCCATGTTCAGTCAGAGTGGTTGGATGAACCGGCGTGAGCTGCCGAGCCTGATGCTGCACGGCTAACTCGGCCTCCCTGCGCGCGGGCCCGGTCTACCACTCCCTGAGCATCTTCAGCACCACCCGCCGGGTTATCGTCCCGAGGTGCCCCACGTTGTTCATTACTCGACACTGCCGGTTCATCCATATGTCTGCTATAACTCTGGCTTGGACGAGGGGTCGAGTGGATCCGGTTACGGCTGTACGAGTATGCTTCCTGTTGGGCCAAAGCGGTCCTCAGAAGTTCCTTGACCCGCCGTGTCTCTACTGCCTGCGGCGAGTCACCTTCAATTGGAATGGCCTCCAGCCGTGCAGCAGCGGCAACAAGATTGTCCATTGGGTTGGAATAGTGACCCGGGGGTGTTAAAGCAGCCTGAGGTACAACGGTGTTTTGACGAGGGGGGTCAATCTGACGAGGCTGAACCGGTGCCCCAGTCCCAGGGGCTCCTGCCCGGTTCCCCTCCAGCGGATTGCTGGCTCTTGGCCCTGGAGTGTTGAAAAGGTCTCTGGCCTTGAAAACCAGAGGTAAGCGGGATCGGTGCTTCCTCCTCATGACTTCATGTGAAGTGCTCTGGTCTAACATAAGCCTGTAGGCCTGTGCGTCTAAAGCAGCCCGCTCCGCGGCCATCCTGGTGTCCTTAGCCGCCAGATCCGCCTTGGCTTGAGTGATCTGTTCCTTTACCTTCGCAATCTCCGTATTGTGAACATCCTGATCTGGCGGATTAACTTCCGCCACAAGCACAGTCAACGCATCAAACAGTTCTGATAAAACCTGAGCCGGCGGGCGCACAGGGCCTCCTGCCCCGGCAGCCGTCGCTGCTGCTGAATCGGAAATCGTTGCTGCAGCTATTGAAGAATGAAGCACTGCTTGTGTTCCGGCCATGAATATGCCAACCCGGTTGGGCAGATTAGGGGTGTCCGGAATACTGTCGCCATCGGAACAACTTCCAATCCGGCCATCTTGTAGCTGATAAAGAGATTCGGTTTCTCCGGTCGAAGACTCGTCACCAGAACAAATGACAGTCGCCCCGCGCAGTCCCGATCCGTCCTCATAACTTCCTCCATGGATGACTCCCACGAAGGCACGCTTCATGGCCGGTTTAACCCGGGCGGATTGCGCACGCTGAGCCGTCTCGACGAGGTCGGTGCAGATGTCCGGCCTAGGACCCGGTTCACCGATCTTGCCAATGAAAACGTGAATGCTACCAAAGGGGACCCGGTACCCGTACTCAACTAAGCCGGCCTCGGGGCCCTAGCCTGCGTCGTTGATGTAAAGCCTGCCGCGACGACTCTTAGTCATCCGGCCTGCAGCATAGCCCTCGAGTCCTTCAAAGCGGCCCTCCAAGAACCGGAAACCATCATGCAATAGCCCCACGGTGGGCGCCAACTGTCGTGGTTTTGTCACGGCAGATGTCCTAGAGAAAGGATTTAGTCGTGGAGCCATCGCGACGGGTTAGCTTGAAGGGGTTAAAGCGGACACAAGGACGCAAGAGAGTTTATACTAGTTCGGCCCCTTCGAGGAAGGTAAAAGCCTACTTCTAGTTGTGATGGAATTGATGTGGTTTCGAGGACTAGGGAGCAAACAAGCTTCGCCTATGTATCGAGTTGTTATCTGTTGTCCTTGAACCGCCGCCGGGTCGTCCCCTTATATATCCGGGTGACGCCCGTCGGTCCACAGAGTCCCTACACCGGTTCATACTTGTATCCGGGTTGGTCTCTCCTTATTCCTAGCTTATAATACAAGTTTACATACCAGGACGGTTTACGGCTACAGGTCTTAAACCGACTACAGGCCTTGGGCCCTTATCTTCCTCCTTGGGTTTTAACACCCTTGAACTACTGATGACGTTAACCCGGCCCAGGTAGGCCGGTTTATGCCCAGTAGTAATAACCCCAACAACACTGGTATATGGAAACAGCAATTGGAACAGAGGACACAATGGGCCCTCGAGATCTGGTGGGGGATTACTGAAATTTGAGATGGGCTTTAGGACCATGTAGCAATTTCTGAAAATCTCTAAGGGCCCATGTGGGTTTATTGGCACTAGGTGTAGTGGGAAGTTTAGGGGCTGTTTGGATTGTGACTATCTTTGCCATATGTTGCCACATGATTTTTGCCACACTTGCCTTACTTGAGTTGCTCAAATTGTTAGCCACACTTTCGCTTGCCTAAGGGAATCTTGCCACACTCTTTGCGTCTATAACATGTGGGGTTCACTGCTCGTAAAAATTCCTTGCCTCAAGTGTGGCTAGAACCAAACACCTACCTAACTTGGTCAAACTTGCCTAAGGTTAGGTGTGGCAAAGTGTGGCAATGTGTGGCTAGGAACCAAACATCCCCTTAGTCCCACCCCGCTAGTGGATAAGGAGTTGGACCTCTTTATAAAGGATTGTCTTCCACATGCTATTGGAGCTTGTGAAGAGAAGAGGCCCTCGCGCACTCCTCCTCCGCCGCCCGTTGCTACCTCTTGAGCACTGCATTGGTTTTCCCTTGAAGAGGAAAGGGTGATGCAGCAAAGTAGCGTAAGTATTTCCCTCAGTTTTTGAGAATCAAGGTATCAATCCAGTAGGAGGCCACGCACGAGTCCCTCGCACCTACACAAACAAATAAAATCCTCGCAACCAACACAATAAAGGGGTTGTCAATCCCTTCACGGTCACTTACGAAAGTGAGATCTGATAGATATGATAAGATAATATTTTTGGCATTTTTATGATAAAGATGCAAAGTAAAGAAAGCAAAATAAACGGAAAAGGAAATAGCTTGTTGATGGAATATTAATATGATGGGGAATAGACCCGGGGGCCATAGGTTTCACTAGTGGCTTCTCTCGGGAGCATAAGTATTACGGTGGGTGAACAAATTAATGTTGAGAAATTGACAGAATTGAGCATAGTTATGAGAATATCTAGGTATGATCATGTATATAGGCATCACGTCCGAGACAAGTAGACCGAATCCTTCCTGCATCTACTACTATTACTCCACACATCGACCGCTATCCAGCATGCATCTAGGGTATTAAGTTCAAAAGAACATAGTAACGCTTTAAGCAAGATGACATGATGTAGAGGGATAAACTCATGCAATATGATATAAACCCCATCTTGTTATCCTCGATGGCAACAATACAATATGTGCCTTGCTGCCCCTACTGTCACTGGGAAAGGACACTGCAAGATTGAACCCAAAGCTAAGCACTTCTCCCATTGCAAGAAAGATCAATCTAGTAGGCCAAACCAAACTGATAATTCGAAGAGACTTGCAAAGATAACCAATCATACATAAATGAATTTAGAGAAGATTCAAATATTGTTCATAGATAAACTTGATCATAAACCCACAATTCATCGGTCTCAACAAACACATCGCAAAAGAAGATTACATCGAATAGATCTCCACAAGAGAGGGGGAGAACTTTGTATTGAGATCCAAAAAGAGAGAAGAAGCCATCTAGCTGATACGTCTCCAACGTATCTATAATTTTTGATTGCTCCATGCTATATTATCTACTGTTTTGGACATTATTGGGCTTTATTATCCACTTTTATATTATTTTTGGGACTAACCTATTAACCGGAGGCCCAGCCCAGAATTGTTGTTTTTTTGCCTATTTTAGGGTTTCGAAGAAAAGGAATATCAAACGGAGTCCAAATGGAATGAAACCTTTGGGAACGTGATTTTCTCACCAAACATGACCGAGGAGACTTGGACCCCACGTCAAGCAACCAACAGGGAGGCCATGAGGTAGGGGGTGCGCCTACCCCCCCCCCCCC